>NW_026615721.1:0-41508 GCF_000801105.2 Raphanus sativus
TATGAGATTTATTCAACTTCCTGGTTATTCTCCACTGATTAGTGGTTCCAAATAAAGCTTCTTAGATCGTGGTTCATCCTGGTTTGATAAGAATCATGAAGATATTGCCATATGTCCGAACAGGCTAATCTGGAATCATCTGGATAGAAAGTGGGATATCTTCTTACTCACAACTCCTATGAGATTTATTCAACTTCCTGGTTATTCTCCACTGATTAGTGGTTCCAAATAAAGCTTCTTAGATCGTGGTTCATCCTGGTTTGATAAGAATCATGAAGATATTGGCATATGTCCGAACAGGCTAATCTGGAATCATCTGGATAGAAAGTGGGATATCTTCTTACTCACAACTCCTATGAGATTTATTCAACTTCCTGGTTATTCTCCACTGATTAGTGGTTCCAAATAAAGCTTCTTAGATCGTGGTTCATCCTGGTTTGATAAGAATCATGAAGATATTGCATATGTCCGAACAGGCTAATCTGGAATCATCTGGATAGAAAGTGGGATATCTTCTTACTCACAACTCCTATGAGATTTATTCAACTTCCTGGTTATTCTCCACTGATTAGTGGTTCCAAATAAAGCTTCTTAGATCGTGGTTCATCCTGGTTTGATAAGAATCATGAAGATATTGCCATATGTCCGAACAGGCTAATCTGGAATCATCTGGATAGAAAGTGGGATATCTTCTTACTCACAACTCCTATGAGATTTATTCAACTTCCTGGTTATTCTCCACTGATTAGTGGTTCCAAATAAAGCTTCTTAGATCGTGGTTCATCCTGGTTTGATAAGAATCATGAAGATATTGCCATATGTCCGAACAGGCTAATCTGGAATCATCTGGATAGAAAGTGGGATATCTTCTTACTCACAACTCCTATGAGATTTATTCAACTTCCTGGTTATTCTCCACTGATTAGTGGTTCCAAATAAAGCTTCTTAGATCGTGGTTCATCCTGGTTTGATAAGAATCATGAAGATATTGCATATGTCCGAACAGGCTAATCTGGAATCATCTGGATAGAAAGTGGGATATCTTCTTACTCACAACTCCTATGAGATTTATTCAACTTCCTGGTTATTCTCCACTGATTAGTGGTTCCAAATAAAGCTTCTTAGATCGTGGTTCATCCTGGTTTGATAAGAATCATGAAGATATTGCCATATGTCCGAACAGGCTAATCTGGAATCATCTGGATAGAAAGTGGGATATCTTCTTACTCACAACTCTTATGAGATTTATTCAACTTCCTGGTTATTCTCCACTGATTAGTGGTTCCAAATAAAGCTTCTTAGATCGTGGTTCATCCTGGTTTGATAAGAATCATGAAGATATTGCCATATGTCCGAACAGGCTAATCTGGAATCATCTGGATAGAAAGTGGGATATCTTCTTACTCACAACTCCTATGAGATTTATTCAACTTCCTGGTTATTCTCCACTGATTAGTGGTTCCAAATAAAGCTTCTTAGATCGTGGTTCATCCTGGTTTGATAAGAATCATGAAGATATTGCCATATGTCCGAACAGGCTAATCTGGAATCATCTGGATAGAAAGTGGGATATCTTCTTACTCACAACTCTTATGAGATTTATTCAACTTCCTGGTTATTCTCCACTGATTAGTGGTTCCAAATAAAGCTTCTTAGATCGTGGTTCATCCTGGTTTGATAAGAATCATGAAGATATTGCCATATGTCCGAACAGGCTAATCTGGAATCATCTGGATAGAAAGTGGGATATCTTCTTACTCACAACTCCTATGAGATTTATTCAACTTCCTGGTTATTCTCCACTGATTAGTGGTTCCAAATAAAGCTTCTTAGATCGTGGTTCATCCTGGTTTGATAAGAATCATGAAGATATTGCCATATGTCCGAACAGGCTAATCTGGAATCATCTGGATAGAAAGTGGATATCTTCTTACTCACAACTCCTATGAGATTTATTCAACTTCCTGGTTATTCTCCACTGATTAGTGGTTCCAAATAAAGCTTCTTATATTGGTTCATCCTGGTTTGATAAGAATCATGAAGATATTGCATATGTCCGAACAGGCTAATCTGGAATCATCTGGATAGAAAGTGGGATATCTTCTTACTCACAACTCCTATGAGATTTATTCAACTTCCTGGTTATTCTCCACTGATTAGTGGTTCCAAATAAAGCTTCTTAGATCGTGGTTCATCCTGGTTTGATAAGAATCATGAAGATATTGGCATATGTCCGAACAGGCTAATCTGGAATCATCTGGATAGAAAGTGGGATATCTTCTTACTCACACACTTATGAGATTTATTCAACTTCCTGGTTATTCTCCACTGATTAGTGGTTCCAAATAAAGCTTCTTAGATCGTGGTTCATCCTGGTTTGATAAGAAATCATGAAGATATTGCCATATGTCCGAACAGGCTAATCTGGAATCATCTGGATAGAAAGTGGGATATCTTCTTACTCACAACTCCTATGAGATTTATTCAACTTCCTGGTTATTCTCCACTGATTAGTGGTTCCAAATAAAGCTTCTTAGATCGTGGTTCATCCTGGTTTGATAAGAATCATGAAGATATTGCCATATGTCCGAACAGGCTAATCTGGAATCATCTGGATAGAAAGTGGGATATCTTCTTACTCACAACTCCTATGAGATTTATTCAACTTCCTGGTTATTCTCCACTGATTAGTGGTTCCAAATAAAGCTTCTTAGATCGTGGTTCATCCTGGTTTGATAAGAATCATGAAGATATTGCCATATGTCCGAACAGGCTAATCTGGAATCATCTGGATAGAAAGTGGGATATCTTCTTACTCACAACTCCTATGAGATTTATTCAACTTCCTGGTTATTCTCCACTGATTAGTGGTTCCAAATAAAGCTTCTTAGATCGTGGTTCATCCTGGTTTGATAAGAATCATGAAGATATTGCCATATGTCCGAACAGGCTAATCTGGAATCATCTGGATAGAAAGTGGGATATCTTCTTACTCACAACTCCTATGAGATTTATTCAACTTCCTGGTTATTCTCCACTGATTAGTGGTTCCAAATAAAGCTTCTTAGATCGTGGTTCATCCTGGTTTGATAAGAATCATGAAGATTTGACATATGTCCGAACAGGCTAATCTGGAATCATCTGGATAGAAAGTGGGATATCTTCTTACTCACAACTCCTATGAGATTTATTCAACTTCCTGGTTATTCTCCACTGATTAGTGGTTCCAAATAAAGCTTCTTAGATCGTGGTTCATCCTGGTTTGATAAGAATCATGAAGATATTGCCATATGTCCGAACAGGCTAATCTGGAATCATCTGGATAGAAAGTGGGATATCTTCTTACTCACAACTCCTATGAGATTTATTCAACTTCCTGGTTATTCTCCACTGATTAGTGGTTCCAAATAAAGCTTCTTAGATCGTGGTTCATCCTGGTTTGATAAGAATCATGAAGATATTGCCATATGTCCGAACAGGCTAATCTGGAATCATCTGGATAGAAAGTGGGATATCTTCTTACTCACAACTCCTATGAGATTTATTCAACTTCCTGGTTATTCTCCACTGATTAGTGGTTCCAAATAAAGCTTCTTAGATCGTGGTTCATCCTGGTTTGATAAGAATCATGAAGATATTGCATATGTCCGAACAGGCTAATCTGGAATCATCTGGATAGAAAGTGGGATATCTTCTTACTCACAACTCCTATGAGATTTATTCAACTTCCTGGTTATTCTCCACTGATTAGTGGTTCCAAATAAAGCTTCTTAGATCGTGGTTCATCCTGGTTTGATAAGAATCATGAAGATATTGCCATATGTCCGAACAGGCTAATCTGGAATCATCTGGATAGAAAGTGGGATATCTTCTTACTCACAACTCCTATGAGATTTATTCAACTTCCTGGTTATTCTCCACTGATTAGTGGTTCCAAATAAAGCTTCTTAGATCGTGGTTCATCCTGGTTTGATAAGAATCATGAAGATATTGCCATATGTCCGAACAGGCTAATCTGGAATCATCTGGATAGAAAGTGGGATATCTTCTTACTCACAACTCCTATGAGATTTATTCAACTTCCTGGTTATTCTCCACTGATTAGTGGTTCCAAATAAAGCTTCTTAGATCGTGGTTCATCCTGGTTTGATAAGAATCATGAAGATATTGCCATATGTCCGAACAGGCTAATCTGGAATCATCTGGATAGAAAGTGGGATATCTTCTTACTCACAACTCCTATGAGATTTATTCAACTTCCTGGTTATTCTCCACTGATTAGTGGTTCCAAATAAAGCTTCTTAGATCGTGGTTCATCCTGGTTTGATAAGAATCATGAAGATATTGCCATATGTCCGAACAGGCTAATCTGGAATCATCTGGATAGAAAGTGGGATATCTTCTTACTCACAACTCCTATGAGATTTATTCAACTTCCTGGTTATTCTCCACTGATTAGTGGTTCCAAATAAAGCTTCTTAGATCGTGGTTCATCCTGGTTTGATAAGAATCATGAAGATATTGCCATATGTCCGAACAGGCTAATCTGGAATCATCTGGATAGAAAGTGGGATATCTTCTTACTCACAACTCCTATGAGATTTATTCAACTTCCTGGTTATTCTCCACTGATTAGTGGTTCCAAATAAAGCTTCTTAGATCGTGGTTCATCCTGGTTTGATAAGAATCATGAAGATATTGCCATATGTCCGAACAGGCTAATCTGGAATCATCTGGATAGAAAGTGGGATATCTTCTTACTCACAACTCCTATGAGATTTATTCAACTTCCTGGTTATTCTCCACTGATTAGTGGTTCCAAATAAAGCTTCTTAGATCGTGGTTCATCCTGGTTTGATAAGAATCATGAAGATATTGCCATATGTCCGAACAGGCTAATCTGGAATCATCTGGATAGAAAGTGGGATATCTTCTTACTCACAACTCCTATGAGATTTATTCAACTTCCTGGTTATTCTCCACTGATTAGTGGTTCCAAATAAAGCTTCTTAGATCGTGGTTCATCCTGGTTTGATAAGAATCATGAAGATATTGCCATATGTCCGAACAGGCTAATCTGGAATCATCTGGATAGAAAGTGGGATATCTTCTTACTCACAACTCCTATGAGATTTATTCAACTTCCTGGTTATTCTCCACTGATTAGTGGTTCCAAATAAAGCTTCTTAGATCGTGGTTCATCCTGGTTTGATAAGAATCATGAAGATATTGCCATATGTCCGAACAGGCTAATCTGGAATCATCTGGATAGAAAGTGGGATATCTTCTTACTCACAACTCCTATGAGATTTATTCAACTTCCTGGTTATTCTCCACTGATTAGTGGTTCCAAATAAAGCTTCTTAGATCGTGGTTCATCCTGGTTTGATAAGAATCATGAAGATATGGCATATGTCCGAACAGGCTAATCTGGAATCATCTGGATAGAAAGTGGGATATCTTCTTACTCACAACTCCTATGAGATTTATTCAACTTCCTGGTTATTCTCCACTGATTAGTGGTTCCAAATAAAGCTTCTTAGATCGTGGTTCATCCTGGTTTGATAAGAATCATGAAGATAATGGCATATGTCCGAACAGGCTAATCTGGAATCATCTGGATAGAAGGTGGGATATCTTCTTGCTCACAACACTTATGAGATTTATTCAACTTCCTGGTTATTCTCCACTGATTAGTGGTTCCAAATAAAGCTTCTTAGATCGTGGTTCATCCTGGTTTGATAAGAATCATGAAGATATTGCCATATGTCCGAACAGGCTAATCTGGAATCATCTGGATAGAAAGTGGGATATCTTCTTACTCACAACTCCTATGAGATTTATTCAACTTCCTGGTTATTCTCCACTGATTAGTGGTTCCAAATAAAGCTTCTTAGATCGTGGTTCATCCTGGTTTGATAAGAATCATGAAGATATTGCCATATGTCCGAACAGGCTAATCTGGAATCATCTGGATAGAAAGTGGGATATCTTCTTACTCACAACTCCTATGAGATTTATTCAACTTCCTGGTTATTCTCCACTGATTAGTGGTTCCAAATAAAGCTTCTTAGATCGTGGTTCATCCTGGTTTGATAAGAATCATGAAGATAATGCCATATGTCCGAACAGGCTAATCTGGAATCATCTGGATAGAAAGTGGGATATCTTCTTACTCACAACACTTATGAGATTTATTCAACTTCCTGGTTATTCTCCACTGATTAGTGGTTCCAAATAAAGCTTCTTAGATCGTGGTTCATCCTGGTTTGATAAGAATCATGAAGATATTGCCATATGTCCGAACAGGCTAATCTGGAATCATCTGGATAGAAAGTGGGATATCTTCTTACTCACAACTCCTATGAGATTTATTCAACTTCCTGGTTATTCTCCACTGATTAGTGGTTCCAAATAAAGCTTCTTAGATCGTGGTTCATCCTGGTTTGATAAGAATCATGAAGATATTGCCATATGTCCGAACAGGCTAATCTGGAATCATCTGGATAGAAAGTGGGATATCTTCTTACTCACAACTCCTATGAGATTTATTCAACTTCCTGGTTATTCTCCACTGATTAGTGGTTCCAAATAAAGCTTCTTAGATCGTGGTTCATCCTGGTTTGATAAGAATCATGAAGATATTGCCATATGTCCGAACAGGCTAATCTGGAATCATCTGGATAGAAAGTGGGATATCTTCTTACTCACAACTCCTATGAGATTTATTCAACTTCCTGGTTATTCTCCACTGATTAGTGGTTCCAAATAAAGCTTCTTAGATCGTGGTTCATCCTGGTTTGATAAGAATCATGAAGATATTGCCATATGTCCGAACAGGCTAATCTGGAATCATCTGGATAGAAAGTGGGATATCTTCTTACTCACAACTCCTATGAGATTTATTCTTCTTCCTGGTTATTCTCCACTGATTAGTGGTTCCAAATCATCTTCTTAGATCGTGGTTCATCCTGGTTTGATAAGAATCATGAAGATATTGCCATATGTCCGAACAGGCTAATCTGGAATCATCTGGATAGAAAGTGGGATATCTTCTTACTCACAACTCCTATGAGATTTATTCAACTTCCTGGTTATTCTCCACTGATTAGTGGTTCCAAATAAAGCTTCTTAGATCGTGGTTCATCCTGGTTTGATAAGAATCATGAAGATATTGCCATATGTCCGAACAGGCTAATCTGGAATCATCTGGATAGAAAGTGGGATATCTTCTTACTCACAACTCCTATGAGATTTATTCAACTTCCTGGTTATTCTCCACTGATTAGTGGTTCCAAATAAAGCTTCTTAGATCGTGGTTCATCCTGGTTTGATAAGAATCATGAAGATATTGCCATATGTCCGAAACTGTTGAAAGGATGAGAGATGAGATTAATATGAGAGAGACTTGGATACTATACTATGCTAAGGTTATTGAGAAGAGACTCGGATACTATACTATGCTAAGGTTACTATACTATGGGAGGCTCATTGAGTGAATCAGACCGTTGGAGAAGGGAAGAAGCTGCACAAGACAGGCTGGAACAGCCTGGATGGATAAGGTTCTTCCCATAAGCATGTGAGGCTTCTCATTGGTTTATTTCAAACTAAAGCAGCCTTATCCTTTGACTTCACATGCTTAGAATAGTAAATCTGTGTCTTAGCCTTTCCTTTATATTGTAAACTCTGTCTCATTAATCTAAAACACAATTTCGCAACTCTCTCTCTCTAGTTCATAATGTTCTTCATGTTCTTCATAAACCTTTATCATTAAACTCACTTTAATCCACTTTATCTACTCAATACTACTAAAAATATCATGGTATCAGAGCCAGGTTGGCTTTGGTATTGAGTTCGTGTTCATTCATCTTCATTTCCTCTTATTCTCTTTCTCTTTTATTCAAAATCATCCAGCTTGGTTCTTGTTCTTTGCGGGTTCATAAAGTTTCGAGCTTTTAGTGTTCTTCACGGTTTGTCACTTAAAGTTACACACTTTAGTGTTTGTTGAGACAGTTCAAGCTTAAAAGCACTGCTCTTTAGTCGTTTTCATCATCATGGAGGGTTTCAAGATTGATGGGGGCAAGATTACGGTTCCGGTTGCTCTCAAGGGTGGTACAAACTACCTGTTGTGGTCAAGGCTGGTGAAGACAGCTATTGGGAGGCTAGGGTTGTGGAGTCACATCACGGATGATGGTCCTACACCTGTGGTCAAGGATGGAGAAGGTCAGGAGGGTGGAAAGGAGCTTGCGGTTGCTGATAATAAGAAGTGGATTCAAGAAGACCTGATGGTGTTGTCCGTGTTGCAAGGGTCACTTGAGCTACCTATCTTGGATGCTTACAGCTACTGTGAGACCCCTAAGCACCTGTGGGAGACTCTCCAAAAGACATTTGGGAATGTCACTAATCTGAGCCGTGTGTTTGAGCTGAAGAAAGGCATCAACACTCTTGTGCAAGATGGTGAGGAGTTCACCAAGCATCTAGGCAAGTATAGGTCCATGTGGTCTGAGCTTGAATCGTTGAGGCCTAGCACTAATGACATGAGTGTGCTGATGGAAAGGAAAGAGCAGGATCAAGTGTTGGTTTGTTGCTTACTCTTGATCCGGCTTACAAAGATGTGATCAAACACATCTTGAGAGCACCAACTTTACCATCCATGGAGGAAGTGTGTGCTCAGCTTCAGAAGGAAGAGGGATCTTTGGGTCTCTTTGGTGGCAAAGGGGATATGACCATGGCGCATAAAGCTGAAGAGATGCAAGCTAACAAGGCTGGTTACCAGGAGAAGTCATTTGGAGGCAATTGTGATCACTGCAAGCGCAAAGGTCACAAGAGGAGTCAGTGTTGGGTGTTGCATCCTCATCTCAAGCCGGCAAAGTTCAACAAGGAGCGTGAAGGAAGAGCAAACCTTTCTGCTGAGGCAAGTGAAGCGGGTCCATCTGGTTCTAGCTCCACAAGCAAGGCGGGTGAAAGTGAAGGCAAGGCTCTTTCATCACTCCATTCAGCCGGGAAGAGCATGGAGCATGAGATGATAAGGAGATCAGACATTGATGCCCTGATCAAAGCCTTAAAAGAGTCTGGTAACACCCTTGGTTACTCCTTTACTGCATATAAAACTGCTAGCATTGGTGATAGGGTGCTAGAATTGGTTGATCATTTGCGAACTGAAACTGAATCTGTTAGGAGTGTTTCATGCATTGAATGGTGAGATGGGAGCATATAGTACTCATATAGCTCGGAAACCCATCTTGAAACCTTTGATTGTTGATTCGGGTGCATCTCATCATATGATTAGTGATCATTCATTGATTAAAGAGATTGAACCGGCTCAAGGACATGTCATGATTGCTAATGGTGATAGGATACCTATTAGAGGTATTGGTAAGTTGAATCTGTTTAATAAGGAGTCCAAAGCTTTGTTCATGCCTGAGTTCACTTCAAATCTCTTATCTGTCAAAAGATGCACTAATGATCTTCAATGTAATGTCATCTTTAGTCCTAATGATGTCAAGTTTCAGGATATTGAGAGCTGTAAGCTCATTGGGCAAGGAACCTCAAGAGGAGATCTCTACTTGTTGCAAGACACTGCCCCTATTTCTTCTTCTAGTTGTTTATTAAGTTCTGCTCTTAGTAAAGGTGCATTGTGGCATTCTAGGCTAGGACATCCCCATGTTAGAGCCTTGAGCTTAATGTTACCAGGTGTCATGTTTAAGAATAATGAGTGTGAGTCTTGTATCCTAGGAAAGCATTGTAAGACTGTGTTTCAAACATCTTCTACCATTTATGAAAAATGCTTTGATCTTGTTCATTCTGATGTTTGGACTGCTCCATGCTTGTCTAGGGATAGTTATAAATATTTTGTCTCATTCATTGATGAAAAATCCAAATACACCTGGTTAACACTTATCAAAACCAAAGACATGGTCCTTGATGCATTTAAAAATTTTCAAATGTATGTCTCTAACCAATATAATGCCAAGATCAAGATTTTCAGGTCAGATAATGGTGGAGAATACACCAGCCATGCATTCAAGAACCATCTTGCTCAACATGGGATTCTGCATCAAACCAGTTGTCCTTATACACCCCAACAAAATGGGGTGGCCGAGAGAAAGAACAGGCATCTCATGGAAGTCACTAGATCAATGATGTTTCATACTAGTGTACCTAAGAGATTCTGGAGTGATGCAGTTCTTGCCGCATGCTACCTTATCAACAGAACACCAACTAGAGTACTAAAGGATCAGTGTCCTTATGAAGTCCTGAACCAATGTAAGCCAGTGATTGAACACTTGAGAGTATTTGGCTGTGTATGTTTTGTACTGGTGCCTGAAAACAGGAGGAACAAACTTGAAGCCAAGAGCACAAGAGCTATGTTTGTAGGTTATTCTACAACACAAAAGGGCTACAAGTGTTTTGATCCGATCACAAGGAGAGTGATGGTGTCTAGGGATGTCAGGTTCTGGAAGAGAAGTGTTTCTATGATGATAAGAAATGGGAAGACTTGGAAGACTTGTCTAGACCATCTGATAAGGCTGCAAGCCTTAGATTGATACTAGAAAGGATTGGGATCAACATGACCCAGGATCCAAGTGGTACAAACACCACTGCTGGAAATGAAGCTGAAGAAACATCCCACATTGATCATGAGGGGGGAAATGAAGCTGAGGCTGGAGGTCAGGGAGATCAAAGCTCAGCAAATCCTGATCAAAGTGAGATGCATCAAGGAGGTGAGACTGACCAGGGAGATCAGTATAGAGAAGGTGAAGCTAGTGGAGGTCAAGAACATGAACCGGCAAGTACTACAAGTACTACACAACAAGAAGCTACCCAACCAGAAGCTGTTACTTCAGTACCATTGAGGAGAAGCACACGGGTGAAGAAGGATGCTTCCAACTGGGTAAACACGAGAGTGTACTACAATGCCCAGGCTGTGGAGCATCCTTCCCAAGCTGTGTGTTCTTTTGCTGAGTATCCAGAAGAGCATCAAGCCTTTATGGTGAGCTTGGATGAGAGTTATGTACCAAGAAGCTATGAAGAAGCTATGTTGATTCAAGAATGGAGAGACTCAGTAAATGATGAAGCCAATGCCATGATCAAGAATGACACTTGGTATGAAAGCACATTGCCAAAAGGAAAGAGAGCAGTATCTTGTAAGTGGATCTTTACCATCAAGTACCTTCCTAATGGGAAGATAGACCGGAGAAAGACAAGACTTGTAGCTAGAGGATTCACTCAGACCTATGGAGAAGACTACATTGATACCTTTGCCCCTGTTGCCAAACTTCACACCATTCGGGTAGTACTATCCTTGGCTGTGAACCAAGAGTGGGATCTTTGGCAAATGGATGTAAAGAATGCTTTCTTACAAGGAGAACTAGAGGATGAAGTCTACATGTTACCTCCTCCTGGTCTTGAGGGAATGGTGAAGCCAGGCAATGTTTTGAGACTAAAGAAAGCTATCTATGGGTTGAAGCAGTCTCCTAGAGCATGGTACAACAAGTTGAGTACCACTCTGAATGGAAGAGGATTCAGGAAGTGCGAACTAGACCACACTCTGTTTACACTTACTACCAAGTCAGGTATCATCTGTCTATTGGTCTATGTAGATGATATTATCATTACTGGTTCTGATAAGGCAGGTATACAAGAGACTAAAGACTTTTAAAGTCTGTATTTGAGATAAAAGATTTAGGAGAAATGAAGTACTTCCTTGGTATTGAGCTATGTAGAGCTAAGGAAGGATTATTCATTTCCCAAAGAAAATATACACTTGATCTATTGAGAGATGCAGGTGTACTTGGAGGCAAAACCGCAAGGATGCCAATGGAAGATGGCTATAAAGTCCCACGTGAGGGGGAGAGTGAAGACAGCAAGCCCTTCCATGATCCAAAGCTTTATAGAAAGCTAGTGGGTAAGCTCATTTACCTCACCATTACTAGACCTGATATTTGTTTTGCTGTGAACCAGGTAAGTCAACATATGCAACTACCTAAGGAGCATCATTGGAGAATGGTGGAAAGGATCCTGATGTATCTGAATGGTACATCTGGTCAAGGAGTATGGATGGGGTGCAATGGAAGTACTGAGGTTGTAGGCTATTGTGATGCGGATTGGGCAGGAGACAGAGTAGATAGAAGATCTACAACTGGCTATTGCACATTCATTGGTGGGAACTTAGTCACATGGAAGAGCAAGAAGCAGAAGGTGGTCTCTTGCTCTAGTGCTGAGGCTGAGTATAGGGCTATGCTGAAGCTCACCAACGAGTTGATTTGGATCAAGGGGATTCTGAAACACTTGGAGATTGAGCAAGCTACGCCAATGACCATGCATTGTGACAATCAAGCTGCAATACACATAGCCACCAACTCAGTGTTCCATGAGAGGACAAAGCACATTGAAGTGGACTGCCACAAGGTCAGGCAGATGATAGTCTTGGGAGTGATCTTGCCATGCTACACTAGAAGTGAAGACCAGTTAGCAGACATCTTCACCAAGGCTGCGAGACAGAAGACAATGGAATCCATCCATATCAGGTTGGGTCTCATTGATCTCTCATCAACCAGCTAGTCCCCTGATCATGAGATCTTTACTCTTTTTCCCTCATCAAAGTTTTGTCCCACTGGGTTTTCTTTGATGAGGTTTTTAATGAGGAAGATCTCATGGTCCTTCCAAGCTTAACTTGTTCCACATGGTTAAGCTTGAGGGGGAGTGTTGAAAGGATGAGAGATTGAGATTAAGGTTACTATACTATGGAAGACTATTAGATACTATACTATGGGAAGAGTCTTAGATACTATACTATGCTGAGGTTACTATACTATGGAAAGCTCATTAGTGAAGCAGACCGTTGGAGAAGGGAAGAAGCTGCACAAGACAGGCTGGAACAGCCTGGATGGATAAGGTTCTTCCCATAAGCATGTGAGGCTTCTCATTGGTTTATTTCAAATTAAAGCAGCCTGATCCTTTGACTTCACATGCTTAGAATAGTAAATCTGTGTCTTAGCTTTTCCTTTATATTGTAAACTCTGTCTCATTAATATGAGAACACAATTTCGCAACTCTCTCTCTCTCTCTAGTTCATACTGTTCTTCATGTTCTTCATAAACCTTTATCATTAAACTCACTTTAATCCACCTTATCTACTCAATACTACTAAAAAATATCACTTTGGAACCAATAATCTGTGGAGAATAACCAGGAAGTTGAATAAATCTCATAGGAGTTGTGAGTAAGAAGATATCCCACTTTCTATCCAGATGATTCCAGATTAGCCTGTTCGGACATATGGCAATATCTTCATGATTCTTATCAAACCAGGTTGAACCACGATCTAAGAAGCTTTATTTGGAACCACTAATCAGTGGAGAATAACCAGGAAGTTGAATAAATCTCATAAGTGTTGTGAGCAAGAAGATATCCCACCTTCTATCCAGATGATTCTAGATTTGCCTGTTCGGACATATGCCATTATGTTCATGATTCTTATCAACCAGGATGAACCACGATCTAAGAAGCTTTATTTGGAACCACTAATCAGTGGAGAATAACCAGGAAGTTAAATAAATCTCATAAGTGTTGTGAGCAAGAAGATATCCCACCTTCTATCCAGATGATTCTAGATTTGCCTGTTCGGACATATGCCATTATCTTCATGATTCTTATCAAACCAGGATGAACCACGATCTAAGAAGCTTTATTTGGAACCACTAATCAGTGGAGAATAACCAGGAAGTTGAATAAATCTCATAGGAGTTGTGAGTAAGAAGATATCCCACTTTCTATCCAGATGATTCCAGATTGGCCTGTTTCGGACATATGGCAATATCTTCATGATTCTTATCAAACCAGGATGAACCACGATCTAAGAAGCTTTATTTGGAACCACTAATCAGTGGAGAATAACCAGGAAGTTGAATAAATCTCATAGGAGTTGTGAGTAAGAAGATATCCCACTTCTATCCAGATGATTCCAGATTAGCCTGTTCGGACATATGGCAATATCTTCATGATTCTTATCAAACCAGGATGAACCACGATCTAAGAAGCTTTATTTGGAACCACTAATCAGTGGAGAATAACCAGGAAGTTGAATAAATCTCATAGGAGTTGTGAGTAAGAAGATATCCCACTTTCTATCCAGATGATTCCAGATTAGCCTGTTCGGACATATGTCAATAT
This sequence comes from Raphanus sativus, assembly GCF_000801105.2. Lineage (NCBI taxonomy): Eukaryota > Viridiplantae > Streptophyta > Magnoliopsida > Brassicales > Brassicaceae > Raphanus > Raphanus sativus. Next base: position 14,176 of record NW_026615721.1, read on the forward strand.
CTTCATGATTCTTATCAAACCAGGATGAACCAATATATAAGAAGCTTGATTTGGGAACCACTAATCAGTGGAGAATAACCAGGAAGTTGAATAAATCTCATAGGAGTTGTGAGTAAGAAGATATCCCACTTTCTATCCAGATGATTCCAGATTAGCCTGTTCGGACATATGGCAATATCTTCATGATTCTTATCAAACCAGGATGAACCACGATCTAAGAAGCTTTATTTGGAACCAATAATCAGTGGAGAATAACCAGGAAGTTGAATAAATCTCATAGGAGTTGTGAGTAAGAAGATATCCCACTTTCTATCCAGATGATTCCAGATTAGCCTGTTCGGACATATGGCAATATCTTCATGATTCTTATCAAACCAGGATGAACCACGATCTAAGAAGCTTTATTTGGAACCACTAATCAGTGGAGAATAACCAGGAAGTTGAATAAATCTCATAAGTGTTGTGAGCAAGAAGATATCCCACCTTCTATCCAGATGATTCTAGATTAGCCTGTTCGGACATATGCATTATCTTCATGATTCTTATCAAACCAGGATGAACCACGATCTAAGAAGCTTTATTTGGAACCACTAATCAGTGGAGAATAACCAGGAAGTTGAATCAATCTCATAAGTGTTGTGAGTAAGAAGATATCCCACCTTCTATCCAGATGATTCTAGATTAGCCTGTTCGGACATATGCCATTATCTTCATGATTCTTATCAAACCAGGATGAACCACGATCTAAGAAGCTTTATTTGGAACCACTAATCAGTGGAGAATAACCAGGAAGTTGAATAAATCTCATAGGAGTTGTGAGTAAGAAGATATCCCACTTTCTATCCAGATGATTCCAGATTAGCCTGTTCGGACATATGGCAATATCTTCATGATTCTTATCAAACCAGGATGAACCACGATCTAAGAAGCTTTATTTGGAACCACTAATCAGTGGAGAATAACCAGGAAGTTGAATAAATCTCATAGGAGTTGTTGAGTAAGAAGATATCCCACTTTCTATCCAGATGATTCCAGATTAGCCTGTTCGGACATATGGCAATATCTTCATGATTCTTATCAAACCAGGATGAACCACGATCTAAGAAGCTTTATTTGGAACCACTAATCAGTGGAGAATAACCAGGAAGTTGAATAAATCTCATAAGTGTTGTGAGTAAGAAGATATCCCACCTTCTATCCAGATGATTCCAGATTTGCCTGTTCGGACATATGCCATTATCTTCATGATTCTTATCAAACCAGGATGAACCACGATCTAAGAAGCTTTATTTGAAACAACTAATCAGTGGAGAATAAACAGGAAGCTCATCAATGTTGAGATGAAGCATCATGAGTAAAGAGAAACCAGATCAAGGATAAGAAAGCAAAGGATCACGAGTACTTGTGAACAAGTCTGTCCGTACAGCTAACCTAGCTTGGAGCACAAGGTAGCATAGTTGGATATTCAAATAATGTGAAGACTTAAGAGAGGAGAAGAGGAGAAGAAGAAACTCGCCAAGTAAAAGAAATGGTTGGCGAGTTTGAAGAGAGTCACGGGTGAGAGTAAGGAGAGAGTGGTTCCCAACCGTTGGGACCTGTCCCTTTCACTCTGCTCACTCTGCTCCCCTCTGTCCATACGCCAGACTTGTTTAATATTGTTGCAAGCTCTTTGTTTATTAGTATCCAGAGATTTGTCTCTCTTTATATACTCCTTTGTATGCAACCATTTCGGTATCAAGTAAAAATGTCTTTCATTCTCTTTGTCTCTCAATCTCGTTACTCTCTCATCTCTCCATACTTCTAATCTTATCATTCTTTCATGGTATCAGAGCACTAAGCTCTTGAGACCTTTCACTTCCGCAAACACATTCTCTGATTTCTCCATTTCTTTTCATCCGTGAGACATCTTGTTCTTGTTCTAGTTCTATTTTTGGCAAAGTTCTTGGTGTTCTTGAGGTGTTCTTCAAGTTCATCTCCAGATTTTACCAAAAATAGCAAAGTTTGTTCAAACTGTTCTTGAGAGTTCTCGTTTTTCTTTCTTTTCAAAACATCTTGTTCAACTATTCTTGAGCTGTTCTTATGGATTCCTCTGGTTCCTCTCATGAAAACTCAAGAATGGTGACTATTCCAGTTACTCTCAAAGGAGGTAACTACTTACACTGGGCGCGGCTAACCAAGACAGCTCTAGGAGGCAGAGGTCTCTGGGGAGTTGTTGAAGAAGGCTTAGACACCAAGAAGAAGACTATCCTAGGAGAGGATGGTAAGGAGGTGGTGGAAGCTGATGCGGATGCTGGGAACAAGAAGAGAGTTCAAGAGGATCTCCTGGTTCTGTCCATCCTTCAACACAGCCTGGAACCAACAATCTTGGAAGCCTATGACTACTGTGAGACTTCCAAAGATCTGTGGGACACACTCAAGAAGGTGTTTGGTAATGTCTCCAACATCAACCGTGTGTATGAAGTCAAGAGGGCTATCAATAACTTGTGTCAGGAGGATACTGAGTTTGATAAACATTTTGGGAAGTTCAGATCCCTTTGGGCAGAGCTGGAGATGTTGAGACCAGCAACCTTGGACCCTGATGTGTTGAATGAGAGAAGGGAACAAGACAAAGTCTTTGCTTTGCTGTTCACTCTCAACCCCGGGTATAATGACCTAATCAAACACATCCTGAGGGGAGTGAGTCTCCCATCCCTTGATGATGTTTGTGCTCAGATTCAAAAGGAGAAGGGTTCCGTGGGGCTCTTTGGAGGAAAAGGAGCTCTTATCATTGCAAACCAAGCTAAAGAAGAAGAAGAGATGGGCGTGGCAAACAAGGGCTCTTACAAACCAGAAGAGAAGAAAGTGTGGGTGTGTGATCACTGCAAGAAGAAGGGTCACGGCAAGGACAAGTGCTGGATCCTCCACCCACATCTTAAGCCTCAGAAGTTCAGAACTCCATATGCTGATGCTAGAGCACATTTCTCTGGTGAGATGGGAGGTTCATCTACACCAAAGCAAGCAATGGTTCCTGGTGATGGAAAGGCCTTAACATTCAGTGGGAGTTCAGCCATGGGGACTGCTCAGGATGAGACTATTAGGAGGTCTGACCTCCAGGCTCTCATCAAAGTCCTCAAGGACAACTCTGGTAACACACTTGGTATCTCTCTTAATGCATCATTACAATCGCCTATTGCTTGTATTACTTCAACTCATGAAACTAGTTGTGTTAAGCCTCTTGTAATTGATTCAGGAGCTTCTCATCACATGATTAGTGATTCTAGGTTGATTAGTAATGTTAAACCTGCTCTAGGAAATGTGATGATTGCAAATGGGGATAAGATACCTATTAGAGGTGTTGGAACTCTTAAACTGTTTGAAAAAGATACTAGTGCCTTTTATATGCCATCCTTTGCATCTAATCTATTATCTGTGAAAAAGGTCACTAATGATTTAAATTGCAAAGTGATATTTAGTCCTAACGAGGTTGTGTTTCAGGATATTGAGACTAGTAGGTTGCTTGGCAATGGTGTGAGCAAGGGAGACTTGTATCTTCTTGAAGACATCAAGCCGGCAGCTGATTTATCTACTGCTTTCATTTCAATTCCTGTTGACAATAATGTATTATGGCATGCTAGACTAGGTCATCCACACTCTAGGGCTCTGAACCTTTTATTGCCTAATGTTTCTTTTAAAAATGATGGCTGTGAAGCTTGTATTCTTGGCAAACATTGCAAGACTGTGTTTCCTAAGTCTTCCACGATTTATGAACACTGCTTTGATCTTATTCATTCTGATGTGTGGACTGCACCATGCATATCTAGGGAGAATCATAAGTATTTTGTCACCTTTATTGATCAAAAATCGAAATACACTTGGCTGACTATGATTCAAACCAAAGATAGGGTGCTAGATGCTTTCATAAATTTTCAAAACTATATAACTAACCAATTCAATGTTAAGATCAAAGTATTCAGGTCAGACAATGGAGGAGAATACACAAGCCATGCATTCAAAAATCACCTTGCAAAGCACGGCATCATCCATCAAACTAGTTGCCCTTATACACCACAACAAAATGGTGTAGCTGAGAGGAAGAATAGACATTTGATGGAAGTGGCAAGGTGTATGATGTTCTATACCAACGTGCCCAAACGTTTCTGGAGTGATGCAGTCATGACAGCATGTTATCTTATCAATAGGACCCCAACAAGAGTGCTAGATGACCTCACTCCATATGAGGTATTGAACAACAAGAAACCCTCTCTTGATCACTTGCGTGTATTTGGGTGCTTGTGTTATGTGTTACAGCCAGGTATGCAGCGGAACAAACTAGAGGCCAGAAGCACTAAGGCTGTATTCATTGGCTACTCTACTACTCAGAAGGGCTACAAATGCTATGATCCCAACATGAGGAGGGTTCATGTGTCAAGAGATGTCAAGTTTGTGGAATCAAGAGGGTTTTATGATGAGAAGAGTTGGGATGAGCTCAAGGACCTCTCTCAATCCTCCACTGATAGGGCAAACAATTTGAGAAGAATTATGGAGTCTCTTGGCATCCATATGCCTCAGCCGAGTCAACATCAGAGTGATGGAGCTGGTGGTTCTGAAAATGGGAGTACTGGAGCTGGAAATCAACCTCCAGTAGCTGTGAGTGAAGAGGTTACTCCGGCAAGTGAGGATTCCCATCCTAATCCTGAAGGGGGGAATCAAGAAACATCACCACACAGTGATCAGGTTCATGATCAGGATGGAAATGCAAATACACCAGCTGAGGAGCAACAAGTTGAGGAACACATGGAAGAGGAGCAGGTAGCTCAACCAATGCTTAGGAGAAGCACAAGGGAAAGAAGACCAGCCTCAGACTGGATAAATACAAGAGTGTATTTCAACAATCAAGCAGTAGCCCATCCAACCCAAGGGGTGTGTTCTCTAGCTCAGTATCCAGTGGCGCATCAAGCCTTCATCACTGAATTGGATCAAGAATGGATTCCAAAGACATATGAGGAAGCTATGCAGGATGAGGAGTGGAGAGCATCTGTTGGAGATGAGATGGGAGCTATGGAAAAGAATGGAACATACTTTGAAAGTAAGCTTCCCAAAGGAAAGAAAGCAGTGACAAGCCGGCTTCTCTTCACAATCAAGTATGGAGCCAATGGAAAGCCAGAAAGGAGGAAGACAAGACTTGTAGCAAGAGGCTACACTCAGGTCTATGGAGAGGATTACTTGGATACCTTTGCACCAGTGGCAAAGCTTCACACGATCAGAGTGGTTCTCTCACTGGCAGTAAACCTAGAGTGGGATCTATGGCAGATGGATGTCAAGAATGCTTTCCTACAAGGTGAACTAGAAGATGAAGTCTACATGAGGCCACCTCCTGGTATGGAAGATCTTGTACAACCAGGAAATGTTCTCAGGCTAAGGAAAGCAATCTATGGGTTAAAGCAATCTCCAAGAGCCTGGTACCACAAGCTCAGCACAACACTAAATGGAAGAGGATTCAACAAGTCTGAAGCTGATCACACTTTGTTTACACTGACCACGGAACAAGGTATCATAGTCATCCTGATATATGTGGATGACATTATCATTACAGGCAGTGATAAAGAAGGTATCATCTTAACTAAGGCTTTTCTTAAATCCTCATTTGATATCAAAGACTTGGGAGAACTAAAGTACTTTCTAGGGATTGAGATATGCCGATCTAAAGAGGGGCTATTCTTAAACCAGAGAAAGTACACACTTGATATGTTGAGTGAGGCAGGTGATCTAGGTGCAAAGAAAGCAAAGACTCCATTGGAAGATGGGTACAAAGTATTGCGCAAGGGGGAGTTTGAGGACAAACCATTTGAAGATGTCAAGAGGTACAGAAGAATGGTGGGAAAACTCATCTATCTAACCATCACAAGGCCAGATATATGCTTTGCCGTGAACCAAGTGAGCCAGCAGATGCAAGCACCAAAAGTTCATCATTGGGGCATGGTTGAGAGGATTCTAAGGTATCTAAGAGAAGCACCAGGACAGGGAATCTGGATGGGATGCAATAAGAGCACCGAGATAGTTGGATACTGTGATGCTGATTGGGCAGGAGATAGAGTTGATAGGAGATCAACTACTGGCTATTGCACCTTCATTGGAGGCAACTTGGTGACTTGGAAGAGCAAGAAACAAAAGGTTGTGTCTTGTTCAAGTGCTGAAGCTGAGTATAGGGCAATGAGGAAGCTGACAAGTGAGTTGATCTGGATCAAGGGGTTGCTTAAGGATTTGGGGATTGAGTTCACAACACCTATCACCATGCATTGTGACAACCAGGCGGCTATACACATTGCCAGCAACTCTGTCTTCCACGAGAGAACCAAGCACATTGAAGTTGATTGTCACAAAGTGAGGCAAGCTGTTGAGCAGAAGGTTATACTCCCATGCTACACCAGAAGTGAGGATCAGTTGGCAGATATCTTCACCAAGGCTGCAAGTTCTAAAGTCTGCGAGTCCATCCATTCAAGGCTTGGACTTGTGGATCTTTCATCTCAGTGATCCCCTCGTCATGAAGTGTTCTACTCTTTTTCCTTGATGTGTTTTTGTCCCACTGGGTTTTGCACATCAAGGTTTTAATGAGGGAATGCTTCATGATCTTCCAAGCTTGACTTGTTCCACATGGTCAAGCTTGAGGGGGAGTGTTGAGATGAAGCATCATGAGTAAAGAGAAACCAGATCAAGGATAAGAAAGCAAAGGATCACGAGTACTTGTGACACAAGTCTGTCCGTACAGCTAACCTAGCTTGGAGCACAAGGTAGCATAGTTGGATATTCAAATAATGTGAAGACTTAAGAGAGGAGAAGAGGAGAAGAAGAAACTCGCCAAGTAAAAGAATGGTTGGCGAGTTTGAAGAGAGTCACGGGTGAGAGTAAGGAGAGAGTGGTTCCCAACCGTTGGGACCTGTCCCTTTCACTCTGCTCACTCTGCTCCCCTCTGTCCATACGCCAGACTTGTTTAATATTGTTGCAAGCTCTTTGTTTATTACTATCCAGAGATTTGTCTCTCTTTATATACTCCTTTGTATGCAACCATTTCAAGTATTAAGTGAAACATGTCTTTCATTCTCTTTGTCTCTCAATCTCGTTACTCTCTCATCTCTCCACACTTCTAATCTTATCTTCATGATTCTTATCAAACCAGGATGAACCACGATCTAAGAAGCTTTATTTGGAACCACTAATCAGTGGAGAATAACCAGGAAGTTGAATAAATCTCATAGGAGTTGTGAGTAAGAAGATATCCCACTTTCTATCCAGATGATTCCAGATTAGCCTGTTCGGACATATGGCAATATCTTCATGATTCTTATCAAACCAGGATGAACCACGATCTAAGAAGCTTTATTTGGAACCACTAATCAGTGGAGAATAACCAGGAAGTTGAATAAATCTCATAGGAGTTGTGAGTAAGAAGATATCCCACTTTCTATCCAGATGATTCCAGATTAGCCTGTTCGGACATATGGCAATATCTTCATGATTCTTATCAAACCAGGATGAACCACGATCTAAGAAGCTTTATTTGGAACCACTAATCAGTGGAGAATAACCAGGAAGTTGAATAAATCTCATAGGAGTTGTGAGTAAGAAGATATCCCACTTTCTATCCAGATGATTCCAGATTAGCCTGTTCGGACATATGGCAATATCTTCATGATTCTTATCAAACCAGGATGAACCACGATCTAAGAAGCTTTATTTGGAACCACTAATCAGTGGAGAATAACCAGGAAGTTGAATAAATCTCATAGGAGTTGTGAGTAAGAAGATATCCCACTTTCTATCCAGATGATTCCAGATTAGCCTGTTCGGACATATGGCAATATCTTCATGATTCTTATCAAACCAGGATGAACCACGATCTAAGAAGCTTTATTTGGAACCACTAATCAGTGGAGAATAACCAGGAAGTTGAATAAATCTCATAGGAGTTGTGAGTAAGAAGATATCCCACTTTCTATCCAGATGATTCCAGATTAGCCTGTTCGGACATATGGCAATATCTTCATGATTCTTATCAAACCAGGATGAACCACGATCTAAGAAGCTTTATTTGGAACCACTAATCAGTGGAGAATAACCAGGAAGTTGAATAAATCTCATAGGAGTTGTGAGTAAGAAGATATCCCACTTTCTATCCAGATGATTCCAGATTAGCCTGTTCGGACATATGGCAATATCTTCATGATTCTTATCAAACCAGGATGAACCACGATCTAAGAAGCTTTATTTGGAACCACTAATCAGTGGAGAATAACCAGGAAGTTGAATAAATCTCATAGGAGTTGTGAGTAAGAAGATATCCCACTTTCTATCCAGATGATTCCAGATTAGCCTGTTCGGACATATGGCAATATCTTCATGATTCTTATCAAACCAGGATGAACCACGATCTAAGAAGCTTTATTTGGAACCACTAATCAGTGGAGAATAACCAGGAAGTTGAATAAATCTCATAGGAGTTGTGAGTAAGAAGATATCCCACTTTCTATCCAGATGATTCCAGATTAGCCTGTTCGGACATATGGCAATATCTTCATGATTCTTATCAAACCAGGATGAACCACGATCTAAGAAGCTTTATTTGGAACCACTAATCAGTGGAGAATAACCAGGAAGTTGAATAAATCTCATAGGAGTTGTGAGTAAGAAGATATCCCACTTTCTATCCAGATGATTCCAGATTAGCCTGTTCGGACATATGGCAATATCTTCATGATTCTTATCAAACCAGGATGAACCACGATCTAAGAAGCTTTATTTGGAACCACTAATCAGTGGAGAATAACCAGGAAGTTGAATAAATCTCATAGGAGTTGTGAGTAAGAAGATATCCCACTTTCTATCCAGATGATTCCAGATTAGCCTGTTCGGACATATGGCAATATCTTCATGATTCTTATCAAACCAGGATGAACCACGATCTAAGAAGCTTTATTTGGAACCACTAATCAGTGGAGAATAACCAGGAAGTTGAATAAATCTCATAGGAGTTGTGAGTAAGAAGATATCCCACTTTCTATCCAGATGATTCCAGATTAGCCTGTTCGGACATATGGCAATATCTTCATGATTCTTATCAAACCAGGATGAACCACGATCTAAGAAGCTTTATTTGGAACCACTAATCAGTGGAGAATAACCAGGAAGTTGAATAAATCTCATAGGAGTTGTGAGTAAGAAGATATCCCACTTTCTATCCAGATGATTCCAGATTAGCCTGTTCGGACATATGGCAATATCTTCATGATTCTTATCAAACCAGGATGAACCACGATCTAAGAAGCTTTATTTGGAACCACTAATCAGTGGAGAATAACCAGGAAGTTGAATAAATCTCATAGGAGTTGTGAGTAAGAAGATATCCCACTTTCTATCCAGATGATTCCAGATTAGCCTGTTCGGACATATGGCAATATCTTCATGATTCTTATCAAACCAGGATGAACCACGATCTAAGAAGCTTTATTTGGAACCACTAATCAGTGGAGAATAACCAGGAAGTTGAATAAATCTCATAGGAGTTGTGAGTAAGAAGATATCCCACTTTCTATCCAGATGATTCCAGATTAGCCTGTTCGGACATATGGCAATATCTTCATGATTCTTATCAAACCAGGATGAACCACGATCTAAGAAGCTTTATTTGGAACCACTAATCAGTGGAGAATAACCAGGAAGTTGAATAAATCTCATAGGAGTTGTGAGTAAGAAGATATCCCACTTTCTATCCAGATGATTCCAGATTAGCCTGTTCGGACATATGGCAATATCTTCATGATTCTTATCAAACCAGGATGAACCACGATCTAAGAAGCTTTATTTGGAACCACTAATCAGTGGAGAATAACCAGGAAGTTGAATAAATCTCATAGGAGTTGTGAGTAAGAAGATATCCCACTTTCTATCCAGATGATTCCAGATTAGCCTGTTCGGACATATGGCAATATCTTCATGATTCTTATCAAACCAGGATGAACCACGATCTAAGAAGCTTTATTTGGAACCACTAATCAGTGGAGAATAACCAGGAAGTTGAATAAATCTCATAGGAGTTGTGAGTAAGAAGATATCCCACTTTCTATCCAGATGATTCCAGATTAGCCTGTTCGGACATATGGCAATATCTTCATGATTCTTATCAAACCAGGATGAACCACGATCTAAGAAGCTTTATTTGGAACCACTAATCAGTGGAGAATAACCAGGAAGTTGAATAAATCTCATAGGAGTTGTGAGTAAGAAGATATCCCACTTTCTATCCAGATGATTCCAGATTAGCCTGTTCGGACATATGGCAATATCTTCATGATTCTTATCAAACCAGGATGAACCACGATCTAAGAAGCTTTATTTGGAACCACTAATCAGTGGAGAATAACCAGGAAGTTGAATAAATCTCATAGGAGTTGTGAGTAAGAAGATATCCCACTTTCTATCCAGATGATTCCAGATTAGCCTGTTCGGACATATGGCAATATCTTCATGATTCTTATCAAACCAGGATGAACCACGATCTAAGAAGCTTTATTTGGAACCACTAATCAGTGGAGAATAACCAGGAAGTTGAATAAATCTCATAGGAGTTGTGAGTAAGAAGATATCCCACTTTCTATCCAGATGATTCCAGATTAGCCTGTTCGGACATATGGCAATATCTTCATGATTCTTATCAAACCAGGATGAACCACGATCTAAGAAGCTTTATTTGGAACCACTAATCAGTGGAGAATAACCAGGAAGTTGAATAAATCTCATAGGAGTTGTGAGTAAGAAGATATCCCACTTTCTATCCAGATGATTCCAGATTAGCCTGTTCGGACATATGGCAATATCTTCATGATTCTTATCAAACCAGGATGAACCACGATCTAAGAAGCTTTATTTGGAACCACTAATCAGTGGAGAATAACCAGGAAGTTGAATAAATCTCATAGGAGTTGTGAGTAAGAAGATATCCCACTTTCTATCCAGATGATTCCAGATTAGCCTGTTCGGACATATGGCAATATCTTCATGATTCTTATCAAACCAGGATGAACCACGATCTAAGAAGCTTTATTTGGAACCACTAATCAGTGGAGAATAACCAGGAAGTTGAATAAATCTCATAGGAGTTGTGAGTAAGAAGATATCCCACTTTCTATCCAGATGATTCCAGATTAGCCTGTTCGGACATATGGCAATATCTTCATGATTCTTATCAAACCAGGATGAACCACGATCTAAGAAGCTTTATTTGGAACCACTAATCAGTGGAGAATAACCAGGAAGTTGAATAAATCTCATAGGAGTTGTGAGTAAGAAGATATCCCACTTTCTATCCAGATGATTCCAGATTAGCCTGTTCGGACATATGGCAATATCTTCATGATTCTTATCAAACCAGGATGAACCACGATCTAAGAAGCTTTATTTGGAACCACTAATCAGTGGAGAATAACCAGGAAGTTGAATAAATCTCATAGGAGTTGTGAGTAAGAAGATATCCCACTTTCTATCCAGATGATTCCAGATTAGCCTGTTCGGACATATGGCAATATCTTCATGATTCTTATCAAACCAGGATGAACCACGATCTAAGAAGCTTTATTTGGAACCACTAATCAGTGGAGAATAACCAGGAAGTTGAATAAATCTCATAGGAGTTGTGAGTAAGAAGATATCCCACTTTCTATCCAGATGATTCCAGATTAGCCTGTTCGGACATATGGCAATATCTTCATGATTCTTATCAAACCAGGATGAACCACGATCTAAGAAGCTTTATTTGGAACCACTAATCAGTGGAGAATAACCAGGAAGTTGAATAAATCTCATAGGAGTTGTGAGTAAGAAGATATCCCACTTTCTATCCAGATGATTCCAGATTAGCCTGTTCGGACATATGGCAATATCTTCATGATTCTTATCAAACCAGGATGAACCACGATCTAAGAAGCTTTATTTGGAACCACTAATCAGTGGAGAATAACCAGGAAGTTGAATAAATCTCATAGGAGTTGTGAGTAAGAAGATATCCCACTTTCTATCCAGATGATTCCAGATTAGCCTGTTCGGACATATGGCAATATCTTCATGATTCTTATCAAACCAGGATGAACCACGATCTAAGAAGCTTTATTTGGAACCACTAATCAGTGGAGAATAACCAGGAAGTTGAATAAATCTCATAGGAGTTGTGAGTAAGAAGATATCCCACTTTCTATCCAGATGATTCCAGATTAGCCTGTTCGGACATATGGCAATATCTTCATGATTCTTATCAAACCAGGATGAACCACGATCTAAGAAGCTTTATTTGGAACCACTAATCAGTGGAGAATAACCAGGAAGTTGAATAAATCTCATAGGAGTTGTGAGTAAGAAGATATCCCACTTTCTATCCAGATGATTCCAGATTAGCCTGTTCGGACATATGGCAATATCTTCATGATTCTTATCAAACCAGGATGAACCACGATCTAAGAAGCTTTATTTGGAACCACTAATCAGTGGAGAATAACCAGGAAGTTGAATAAATCTCATAGGAGTTGTGAGTAAGAAGATATCCCACTTTCTATCCAGATGATTCCAGATTAGCCTGTTCGGACATATGGCAATATCTTCATGATTCTTATCAAACCAGGATGAACCACGATCTAAGAAGCTTTATTTGGAACCACTAATCAGTGGAGAATAACCAGGAAGTTGAATAAATCTCATAGGAGTTGTGAGTAAGAAGATATCCCACTTTCTATCCAGATGATTCCAGATTAGCCTGTTCGGACATATGGCAATATCTTCATGATTCTTATCAAACCAGGATGAACCACGATCTAAGAAGCTTTATTTGGAACCACTAATCAGTGGAGAATAACCAGGAAGTTGAATAAATCTCATAGGAGTTGTGAGTAAGAAGATATCCCACTTTCTATCCAGATGATTCCAGATTAGCCTGTTCGGACATATGGCAATATCTTCATGATTCTTATCAAACCAGGATGAACCACGATCTAAGAAGCTTTATTTGGAACCACTAATCAGTGGAGAATAACCAGGAAGTTGAATAAATCTCATAGGAGTTGTGAGTAAGAAGATATCCCACTTTCTATCCAGATGATTCCAGATTAGCCTGTTCGGACATATGGCAATATCTTCATGATTCTTATCAAACCAGGATGAACCACGATCTAAGAAGCTTTATTTGGAACCACTAATCAGTGGAGAATAACCAGGAAGTTGAATAAATCTCATAGGAGTTGTGAGTAAGAAGATATCCCACTTTCTATCCAGATGATTCCAGATTAGCCTGTTCGGACATATGCAATATCTTCATGATTCTTATCAAACCAGGATGAACCACGATCTAAGAAGCTTTATTTGGAACCACTAATCAGTGGAGAATAACCAGGAAGTTGAATAAATCTCATAGGAGTTGTGAGTAAGAAGATATCCCACTTTCTATCCAGATGATTCCAGATTAGCCTGTTCGGACATATGGCAATATCTTCATGATTCTTATCAAACCAGGATGAACCACGATCTAAGAAGCTTTATTTGGAACCACTAATCAGTGGAGAATAACCAGGAAGTTGAATAAATCTCATAGGAGTTGTGAGTAAGAAGATATCCCACTTTCTATCCAGATGATTCCAGATTAGCCTGTTCGGACATATGGCAATATCTTCATGATTCTTATCAAACCAGGATGAACCACGATCTAAGAAGCTTTATTTGGAACCACTAATCAGTGGAGAATAACCAGGAAGTTGAATAAATCTCATAGGAGTTGTGAGTAAGAAGATATCCCACTTTCTATCCAGATGATTCCAGATTAGCCTGTTCGGACATATGGCAATATCTTCATGATTCTTATCAAACCAGGATGAACCACGATCTAAGAAGCTTTATTTGGAACCACTAATCAGTGGAGAATAACCAGGAAGTTGAATAAATCTCATAGGAGTTGTGAGTAAGAAGATATCCCACTTTCTATCCAGATGATTCCAGATTAGCCTGTTCGGACATATGGCAATATCTTCATGATTCTTATCAAACCAGGATGAACCACGATCTAAGAAGCTTTATTTGGAACCACTAATCAGTGGAGAATAACCAGGAAGTTGAATAAATCTCATAGGAGTTGTGAGTAAGAAGATATCCCACTTTCTATCCAGATGATTCCAGATTAGCCTGTTCGGACATATGGCAATATCTTCATGATTCTTATCAAACCAGGATGAACCACGATCTAAGAAGCTTTATTTGGAACCACTAATCAGTGGAGAATAACCAGGAAGTTGAATAAATCTCATAGGAGTTGTGAGTAAGAAGATATCCCACTTTCTATCCAGATGATTCCAGATTAGCCTGTTCGGACATATGGCAATATCTTCATGATTCTTATCAAACCAGGATGAACCACGATCTAAGAAGCTTTATTTGGAACCACTAATCAGTGGAGAATAACCAGGAAGTTGAATAAATCTCATAGGAGTTGTGAGTAAGAAGATATCCCACTTTCTATCCAGATGATTCCAGATTAGCCTGTTCGGACATATGGCAATATCTTCATGATTCTTATCAAACCAGGATGAACCACGATCTAAGAAGCTTTATTTGGAACCACTAATCAGTGGAGAATAACCAGGAAGTTGAATAAATCTCATAGGAGTTGTGAGTAAGAAGATATCCCACTTTCTATCCAGATGATTCCAGATTAGCCTGTTCGGACATATGGCAATATCTTCATGATTCTTATCAAACCAGGATGAACCACGATCTAAGAAGCTTTATTTGGAACCACTAATCAGTGGAGAATAACCAGGAAGTTGAATAAATCTCATAGGAGTTGTGAGTAAGAAGATATCCCACTTTCTATCCAGATGATTCCAGATTAGCCTGTTCGGACATATGGCATTATCTTCATGATTCTTATCAAACCAGGATGAACCACGATCTAAGAAGCTTTATTTGGAACCACTAATCAGTGGAGAATAACCAGGAAGTTGAATAAATCTCATAGGAGTTGTGAGTAAGAAGATATCCCACTTTCTATCCAGATGATTCCAGATTAGCCTGTTCGGACATATGGCAATATCTTCATGATTCTTATCAAACCAGGATGAACCACGATCTAAGAAGCTTTATTTGGAACCACTAATCAGTGGAGAATAACCAGGAAGTTGAATAAATCTCATAGGAGTTGTGAGTAAGAAGATATCCCACTTTCTATCCAGATGATTCCAGATTAGCCTGTTCGGACATATGGCAATATCTTCATGATTCTTATCAAACCAGGATGAACCACGATCTAAGAAGCTTTATTTGGAACCACTAATCAGTGGAGAATAACCAGGAAGTTGAATAAATCTCATAGGAGTTGTGAGTAAGAAGATATCCCACTTTCTATCCAGATGATTCCAGATTAGCCTGTTCGGACATATGGCAATATCTTCATGATTCTTATCAAACCAGGATGAACCACGATCTAAGAAGCTTTATTTGGAACCACTAATCAGTGGAGAATAACCAGGAAGTTGAATAAATCTCATAGGAGTTGTGAGTAAGAAGATATCCCACTTTCTATCCAGATGATTCCAGATTAGCCTGTTCGGACATATGGCAATATCTTCATGATTCTTATCAAACCAGGATGAACCACGATCTAAGAAGCTTTATTTGGAACCACTAATCAGTGGAGAATAACCAGGAAGTTGAATAAATCTCATAGGAGTTGTGAGTAAGAAGATATCCCACTTTCTATCCAGATGATTCCAGATTAGCCTGTTCGGACATATGTCAATATCTTCATGATTCTTTATCAAACCAGGATGAACCTCTTTGACTTGTGTAACGAAATAAGAAAACCATAGTCTAAAAATAACATAAGGTACTTATGTGGTTCGAGAGTATCATGCTAGGTGATTTGATTAGCAAGACAAGGCCTCGTTAAAAACCTATCTTAGCAAAACCCAGTGGGACAAAAACTAAGACAGGAAAAGAGCACACTTCTCTTGCTAGCCTAGATGATACTCAGCTTGATGGTGAGATAGCTTGGATGGTGATAAGGGTGTCTTGAAGTATCAAGCTTCCTCCAAGACATTCATCTTGATTCAGAGACTTCCTAAGTAAACCTCCAATGGCTTCTTTGAGCTTCTTAACTCTAGCACGAGTCATTGGTCCTTCTGAAACTTCTAAGGCATCCTCTTGAGCTGGTTGATCCTTAGTCTCATCTTCTCCATCATCTATCTGGTCCATGATCACATCATCCCCTCCCTCTTGAAAAGGATTTGTCCTCAAATCTGGTTCATCTGCAATAAAAGGGATCAAGTCAGTAACATTGAAACTATTACTCACGTTGTACTTACCTTGGAGATCCAGCTTGTAAGCATTGTTGCTGATCTTCCTTATGACTTCAAAAGGTCCATCTATTCGCGGCATGAGCTTAGACTTCCTCTCATCAGGGAACCTTTCTTTCCTTAGGTGAACCCAAACTTGGTCACCTTCTTTAAAGACCATCTCACGTTTGCCTTTGTTTGCATGCTTGACATACTGCTTAGTCTTTTCTTCAATATTACGCCTTGCTTGCTCATGGAGTTGTTGCACCATCTCTGCCTTCTTCTTTCCATCAAGACTAACTCTTTCACACTCAGGTAAAGGTATTAGATCTAAAGGAGAGGTGGGATTGAACCCATAAACAATCTCAAATGGTGAAAACTTAGAAGCAGAATGCACAGCATGATTATATGCAAACTCACAATGAGGTAAATAGTCTTCCCATGATTTCAAATTCTTTTTAATGAATGCACGCAAGAGTGTTCCTAGAGTTCTATTCACTACTTCAGTTTGTCCATCAGTTTGCGGGTGACAAGTAGTAGAGAACAATAGCTTAGTGCCTAACTTAGACCAAAGTGTCTTCCAAAAGTAACTAAGAAACTTAGTGTCTCTATCAGATACTATAGTTCTAGGCATGCCATGTAAACGCACAATCTCTTTAAAGAACAAATTAGAAACATGCAATGCATCATCAGTTTTGTGGCAAGCAATGAAGTGAGCCATTTTGGAGAACCTATCAACAACTACAAAGATTGAATCCTTTCCGGTTCTAGTCCTAGGCAATCCAACAATAAAATCCATAGAGATGTCATTCCAAGGATGATAAGGAATGGGTAAGGGAGTATACAAACCGTGAGCTTGAACTTTGGACTTAGCTTGCTTACAAGTTGCGCATCTCTCACAGATTCTCTCCACATCTCTCTTCATGCGAGGCCAAAGAAATGATCCTGCAAAACTTTAAGAGTCTTGGCAATACCAAAATGCCCCATAAGACTTCCTCCATGTGATTCCCTAACAAATAAATCTCTCAAAGAGCAATTAGGAATACACAAACGATTATCATAGAAGAGAAACCCATCTTGTCTAAAGTAATGACCAGAAGCAAACTTTTCACAAGATTTATATGCATCTTTAAAATCAGGATCGGTTTCATACATTCCTTTAAGTTGTTCAAATCCTAACAACTTAGCATCAAGAGTGTTCAAGAGGACATACCTTCGAGATAGTGCATCAGCCACTATATTGTCCTTACCTTGTTTGTATTTGATCACATATGGAAAGGTTTCTATGAACTCAACCCATCTGGCATGTCTCTTGCTGAGCTTGTTTTGCCCCTTTAAGTACTTAAGAGACTCATGATCCGTGTGTATCACAAACTCCTTAGGCCAGAGGTAGTGTTGCCAAGTTTGCAAAGCTCTCACAAGCGCATAGAGTTCCTTGTCATATGTTGCATAGTTGAGTGTAGCTCCTCCAAGCTTCTCACTGAAGTAAGCTATTGGTCTCTTATCCTGCATTAAGACAGCACCAATACCTATACCGGAAGCATCACATTCAATCTCAAACGTTTTATTAAAGTCAGGAAGAGTAAGGAGAGGAGAATGAGTGAGCTTCTCTTTAAGGCATTGAAAGGCGGTTTCTTGTGCTTCTCCCCATTTGAATCCAACATCCTTTTTGATCACTTCAGTTAAGGGAGCTGCTATAGTGCTAAAATCTTTGACAAATCGCCTGTAGAAACCAGCAAGCCCATGGAAACTTCTTACTTCACTCACGGTGGTTGGACTTGGCCATTCTTGGATGCTTTGATCTTTTCTTGATCCACTTTAACACCATCTGCACTCACAACAAAGCCTAAAAAGACCAAGTTATCTGTTCCAAATGTACACTTCTTAAGATTGGCGTAAAGAGATTCTTTTCTAAGCACATCAAAGACAGCCCTAAGATGTTCTATATGATCATGATAGCTTTTGCTGTAAACTAAGATGTCATCAAAGTAAACAACAACAAAGATGCCTATGAATGATCTTAGAACATGATTCATTAAGCGCATGAAAGTACTAGGTGCATTCGTCAAACCAAATGGCATCACTAACCATTCATACAATCCATGTTTAGTTTTAAATGCAGTTTTCCACTCATCACCTTCCTTCATCCTAATCTGGTGATAACCACTCTTAAGATCTATCTTAGAAAAGAAGCAAGACCCATGCAATTCATCTAGCATGTCATCTAATCTAGGAATAGGATGGCGATACTTTACAGTGATATTGTTGATGGCTCTGCAGTCAACACACATTCTCCAGTTACCATCTTTTTTGGCACAAGAAGCACTGGAACGGCACAAGGACTCATGCTTTCTCTGATATGTCCCTTTTCCATAAGCTCCTCCACTTGCTTTTGTAACTCTTTAGTTTCAACAGGGTTGGTCCTGTAAGATGGCCGGTTTGGAAGTGTAGCTCCAGGAACAAAATCTATCTGATGCTCAATCCCACGAATTGGAGGTAACCCAATTGGATTGTCTTCTGGAAAGATATCTTTGTATTCCTGCAAAAGAGAAGATAGTTCACTCGGATATTCCGGTGTTTTATTAGCAACAGTTAGTAGGTTTTCTTTAAACCTGAGTAAAACAAAAGAATTTTGAGAGTAGAGAATTCTTTTGATCTCCCCTGTTTTGGCATAGAGACTGTGTTGCTTGCTTTGATCAGGCTTGAGATCAATCTTTTTCTTTTTCTGAAGTTGAAGTTGATCTTCATGAACCTCTTTGGGAGTTAGAGGCACCAGCACGGTTTTCTTGCCATTATGCTCAAAGGTGTGCTTGTTAGTATAACCATCATGCATCACACGCCTGTCTGATTGCCAAGGTCGTCCAAGAAGAATGTGGCTTGCCTCCATAGGTAGTATATCACATAGAACCTCATCTTCGTATTTACCAATGGCTATGGGAATCAGAACCTGAGTTGAGACTCTCATTCTCCTTCTTCATTAAGCCACTGCAACCGGTATGGCTTTGGATGTTTCTGAACTCTTAAACCCAACTTTGCCACCATTGTCTCACTGGCCACGTTGACACAACTTCCTCCATCAATGATGAGACTACAGACCTTTCCTTGAACCAGACATCTAGTGTAGAACAAATTCTCACGCTGCTCAGTTTCTTCTGCCTTGGTTTGAAGATTCAGAAGTCTTCTTGTTACTAGTAACCTTCCTCTGACCGGTTCTTCTTCAGATTCTGCCTCAGATTGCTCACGTTCAGTGTGGATCTTCTCATCCTGAGACAAATACTCTCCAGTGTCTAGAAGAATCATGGTTTTTTGTTAGTACACTCGTTGGCATAGTGTCCACGCCCTTGACACTTAAAGCACTTAACATCCCGAGACTTCGAACCCGTAGCTACTGCTTTTCCTTTATCTTTGTCAAAGATGCTGCTAGGCTTAGTGTCATCCTTCTGATAAGGCTTGCTCTCCTTCTGGTAACTAGGCTTCTCTTCCCTTGAATGCTGAAACTTGCTAGTACCATAGCTAGAACGAGAGTAGCTCTTTCTTTTGAGTTGTTGTTCCACCAAGATAGCTTTGTGTAGCATCTCCTCTAGCTCAACGTAATGCTGCATCTCCACTCTATCTTGTATCTCACGGTTGAGTCCTCCAAGAAACCTTGACATGGTAGCTTCTCTATCTTCTGAGACACTCGCTCTTTGCATCAACAACTCCATCTCTTGATAGTATTCCTCCACGGTTTTGGAGCCTTGAATCAGTTTTCGTAGCCTCTGGTGCAAATCACGATGGTAGTGGCTAGGTACAAACCTCTTGCGCATCAAAGACTTCATCTCTTGCCAAGAGTCAACAGGATACTCTTGATTGACACGTCTAGCAGTCACTAGCTGATCCCACCAACTCAAAGCATAGTCATAAAACTCAGTAGTGGCAATTTGGATCCTTTGAGCGTTTGTGTAGTGTTGACAATTGAAGACAATCTCAATCTTCTTCTCCCACTCCAAGTAAGCATCAGGATCAACCTTGCCATGGAAAGGAGGGATCTTGATCTTAAGACCAGTATACTCATCTCTATGATACCTTCTTCCCACGTGATCTCTCCTAGGTCTCCTACGACTGTCTCTAGAAGAGGATCTTCTACGCTCATAGTAGTTATCAGTTTCTTGTGAACCATCATGCTCTCGTTGGCGTTGTGGAGATTGCTCTTCTCTTTCAGCTTCACGGCTGTGTCCTTGACCAGTAGCTTGTCTAATCTCCCTTCTAATTCTTCCATGTTGTCTTTCATCATAGTTGACATGTTCTCCAACATGGTTTTGTTCAACTGAGCAGTCATGGCTTCCATCAGCATTTTGTTTCTTCTCATCAAGTCCGCTTCTTCATCAGTCTCGTTCCCCATGGTACCTGATTCAATCAAACACTTAAACAAATAAGTAGTTCAATAGAAACGAAATCAAACAAAGAAAAATGATGAAAACTTGCAGAACAAACAACAGATTTATGATCACGATTTCTTCAAACACAAGCAATTGATCGATTCAAATTCAAATATGATAAAAATTCTTAGATCTAACAGGATTCGATTCAGATCAATGAAAACAAGTGATAGAATGATCAGATCAAGTGATAAACTTAAACAAAAACACAGATCTATCGATGATTTGAAAAGAAGCCGAAGAGTTCAAATCAAAAATCAAAGAGAGATCGAGAACTTCCCTATCCAGAGTGCTCTGATACCACTTAATACGATCCTAGGATGATTTCTCTGGATGATATGGATAGATCCTTGCAAGATCGAATCAAAGACTCAAGATCTTCAAGGCAGTGAAATGGTGATGAATCAAAGAGTTGCGGAATGGCTCCTTGACACGGTTTAGTTGACTAGATTGGATATAACACACCTCCTTAGACAACTAGAGATTGCTGGATATTACTCACCAACAGAACTCAAGAACTCGCAAAGACAAGTCAGAGAGAACAAGGTTTTTAGATAAAGATGGATGATCTTACGACCTACGGATGAACACTGATGATATTGGATAGATCCTTGCAAAGATGAATCGGAACTCAATCTTTCAAGGGTTGTGGATGCGAATGGTAACACAAAGAGATGCGGATGGCTCTTTGATACTCCTAGACAACTCTCTTAGATATGACACACTAAAGGAGAAGTCCTTAGACTCTGGATACAACACACCAGAACTCTCAAACTCTCGTTGATAGCGACAAGAGAAGAGAAGGGTTTTTAGATAAAAGATGATGATCTTATTAGACTTGCTCGACCAGAATATAAAGAGAGATCCTTGTACATGCACAAGGTCTCGTAAACAACATAGAGTCATAAAGGAACACGCTCCCTTTGACTTGTGTAACGAAATAAAAAGCATAGTCTAAAGATATAATAAGATCCTAATGTGATCTGGTCCGAGAGTATCATACTAGGTGATTTGAAATAGCAAGACAAGGCCTCGTTAAAAACCTATCTTAGCAAAACCCAATGGGACAAAAACTAAGACAGGAAAAGAGCACACTTCTCTTGCTAGCCTAGATGATACTCAGCTTGATGGTATGATGACTTGAATGGTGATGAGTGGGTCTTGAAGTATCAAGCTTCCTTCAAGACTTTCTTTCTTCAAAGACTTTCTGATTAAGCCTCCAATAGCTTCCTTGAGCTTCTTTGATCTTGCACGAGTCATGGGACCTTTAGAAAGGTCTAAGGCAACTTCTTCTTCAGCTGGTTGGTCCTTGTTCTTCTTGACATGATCTGGAATCATATCATTCCCTCCCTCTTGAAAAGGATTTGTCCTCAAATCTGGATCATCTGCAATAAAAGGAACCAAATCAGCAACATTAAAGCTATTACTCACGTCATACCTTCCCTTTAGATCAAGCTTGTAGGCATTGTTGCTAAGCTTCTTCACGATCTCAAATGGTCCATCAATCCTTGGCATTAGCTTAGACTTCCTTTCGTTTGGAAATCTTTCTTTCCTGAGATGCACCCAAACAAGATCTCCTTCTTCAAAGATCATCTCACGTCTGCCCTTGTTGGCATGTTTAGCATACAACTTGGTTTTCTCTTCAATGTTGTGGCGTGCTTGCTTATGAATCTCCTGCACCATCTCGGCCTTTCTTTTTCCATCAAAACTGACTCTAGCACACTCAGGTAAAGGCATTAGATCCAAAGGAGAAGTGGGATTGAACCCATAAACAATTTCAAATGGTGAAAATTTGGAAGCAGAATGCACAGCATGATTGTATGCAAATTCACAATGAGGTAAATGTTCTTCCCAAGATTTCAAATTCTTTTTGATGAATGCACGCAAGAGAGCACCTAGTGTTCTATTCACTACTTCAGTTTGACTATCAGTTTGCGGATGACATGTAGTAGAAAACAACAACTTAGTTCCTAGCTTAGACCACAAGGTTTTCCAAAAGTAACTAAGGAACTTAGTATCTCTATCTGAAACAATGGTCTTAGGCATGCCATGCAAACGAACTATCTCCTTAAAGAACAGATTAGAAACATGCAATGCATCATCAGTTTTATGACAAGCTATGAAATGTGCCATCTTAGAGAATCTATCAACAACAACAAAGATAGAATCTTTTCCAGTTTTAGTTCTAGGCAATCCAATAATGAAATCCATAGAAATGTCATTCCACGGGTGATAAGGAATAGGAAGAGGAGTATACAAACCCTGAGATTGCAATTTGGACTTAGCTTGTTTGCAAGTTGCACATCTTTGACATATCTTCTCCACGTCTTTCTTCATGTGTGGCCAAAAGAAGTGATCCTGCAAAACCTTACGAGTCTTGGCAATGCCAAAGTGTCCCATCAAGTTTCCTCCGTGAGCTTCCCTGGTAAACAACTCCCTCATAGAACAATTAGGCACACATAGGCGGTTATCATAAAACAAATATCCTTCATGCCTAAAGTAGTGACCTTTAGCAACCTTTTCACAAGATAGATAAGCCTCTTTAAAGTCAGGATCAGTTTCATACATTTCTTTGAATTGCTCAAATCCTAAGAGCTTAGCATCTAGAGTGTTTAAGAGAACATACCTTCGAGAGAGAGCATCAGCAACAACATTTTCTTTACCTTGTTTGTATTTGATGACATAAGGAAATGTTTCTATGAACTCAACCCATCTGGCGTGTCTTTTGCTGAGCTTGCTTTGGCCCTTTAAGTACTTAAGAGATTCATGATCCGTGTGTATCACAAACTCCTTAGGCCAGAGGTAGTGTTGCCAAGTCTGCAAAGCTCTCACAAGCGCATAGAGTTCCTTGTCATACGTTGCATAGTTGAGTGTAGCTCCTCCAAGCTTCTCACTGAAGTAAGCTATGGGTCTCTTATCCTGCATCAAGACAGCACCAATACCTATACCGGAAGCATCACATTCGATTTCAAAGGTTTTATTAAAATCTGGAAGTATAAGAAGAGGGGAATTAGTAAGCTTCTCTTTTAGGCATTGAAAGGCAGCTGCTTGTGCTTCTCCCCACTTAAAGCCCACGTCTTTCTTGATGATTTCGGTTAGTGGAGCTGCAATAGTACTGAAATCCCTCACAAATCTTCTGTAGAAACCAGCAAGGCCATGGAAACTCCGGACCTCACTGATTGACTTAGGGATTGGCCATTCTTGTATTGCTCTTACTTTCTCCTGGTCAACCTTAACTCCATCTGCACTCACAACAAAGCCTAGAAAGACCAAGTTATCCGTACAAAAAGTGCATTTCTGAAGGTTAGCAAAAAGCTTTTCTTTTCTCAACACATCAAGAACAGACCTAAGATGAACTATATGCTCTTCTAAGCTTTTGCTGTAAACAAGAATATCATCAAAGTAAACTACAACAAATGAGCCTATGAATGATCTAAGCACATGATTCATCAATCTCATGAATGTACTAGGTGCATTTGTCAATCCGAATGGCATGACTAACCACTCATATAAACCATGCTTAGTTTTAAATGCAGTTTTCCATTCATCACCTTCTTGCATCCTAATCTGATGATAGCCACTTTTCAAATCAATCTTAGAAAAGATGCTAGAACCATGCAATTCATCAAGCATATCATCAAGTCTAGGGATAGGATGTCGATACTTCACCGTGATATTGTTGATTGCTCTACAATCAACACACATGCGCCAGCTTCCATCTTTCTTGGGCACAAGTAAGACTGGCACAGCACAAGGACTCATACTTTCACGGATGTGACCTTTCTCCATTAGCTCATCTACTTGTCTTTGGAGCTCTTTGGTTTCAACCGGATTGGTTCTGTAAGCAGGTCTATTAGGAAGTGTGGATCCAGGAACAAAGTCAATCTGGTGTTCAATCCCTCGTATAGGTGGTAAACCTACAGGATTATCATCTGGAAACACATCATCATATTCCTGCAAAAGAGACTTCATCTCACTCGGGTATACCGGTGTAACATTTGTTAGATTCAAGAGAGACTCTTTATAAATGAACAAAAGAACAGTTTGATTAGAGTGAAGAGATCTTTTGATATCACCAGTTTTGGCATAGAAGTTGTGTTGTGGCTCGGTTTGAGTGGACTTAAGATTATCCTCCTTTTTCTTCTGAAGTTGTAGCTGATCTTGGTGAACCTCCTTTGGAGACAAAGGAACCAGTACTGTCTTTCGGCCTTTGAACTCAAAAGAATGCTTATTGGTAAAGCCATCATGGTTAACGCGTCTATCATATTGCCAAGGCCTTCCCAGCAGTATGTGACTTGCTTCCATAGGCAAGATGTCACACATGATTTCATCCTCATACTTTCCAATGGATAAAGGAACTAAAACCTGAGTAGAAACCCTCATCTCGCCTTCATCATTAAGCCATTGGAGTCTATAAGGTTTTGGGTGTTTCTGGACCTGCAATCCAAGCTTTTGCACCATGGTT
Organism: Raphanus sativus; assembly: GCF_000801105.2. Lineage (NCBI taxonomy): Eukaryota > Viridiplantae > Streptophyta > Magnoliopsida > Brassicales > Brassicaceae > Raphanus > Raphanus sativus. Next base: position 39,393 of record NW_026615721.1, read on the forward strand.
TCACTCGCAATGTTGACACAACTACCACCATCAACTATGAGGCTGCAAAACTTCCCTTGTACCAAGCACCGTGTGTAAAATAGGTTCTTTCTTTGCTCAAGCTCTTCGGTCTTAGTTTGGAGACTAAGGTTTCTTCTTGCCACCAGCAACCTTCCGTGAACCGGTTCTTCTTCATGCTCTTCATCAGACTTATCCTCTGTTTGCTCTTCTTCAGCTGCTGACTCATACTCGCCATTGTCAAGTAGTACCATCACCCTTTTGTTGGTGCATTCATTGGCATAGTGACCACGACCCTGGCACTTAAAGCACTTGACATCTCTGGCTCTTGAACTAGATGCTTCAACTTTCCCTTTAGCTTTGTCGTAGATGCTGATAGGTTTGGACTCTTCTTTAGGCTGAGGTTTATTCTCCTTCTGAAAGCTAGGCTTATCTTCTTTGGAGTGTTGGAATCGTGTTGATCCATAGCTACCACGGGAATGACCCTTCCTCTTAAGCTGTTGCTCTACCAAGATGGCCTTATGCAGCATTTCTTCTATCTCCACATAGTGTTGCATCTCAACATTATCTTGTATCTCACGGTTTAGACCTCCAAGGAACCTTGCCATAGTTGCTTCTCTGTCTTCTGAAATACTGGCCCTTAACATCAGCAACTCTAGCTCTTGATAGTACTCCTCAACAGTCTTGGAGCCTTGCGTGAGTCTTCTTAGCTTTTGATGAAGATCTCTGTGGTAATGGTTAGGTACAAACCTCTTGCGCATAAGAGACTTCATCTCTTGCCACGATTCAACTGGATACTCCTGGTTGATTCTTCTACTAGTTACCAACTGATCCCACCAACTTAGAGCATAGTCATGGAACTCAGTAGCTGCAATCTGGATTCTCTGAGTATTGCTGTAATGTTTGCAGTTGAAAACTAACTCGATCTTCTTCTCCCACTCGAGATAAGCATCCGGATCAACTTTGCCATGGAAAGGAGGGATTTTGATCTTTAATCCATTGAAATCATCTCTCTGGTTCCTCCTCTCATCATGATCACGCCTCTGCCTTCTTCTACTGCCTCTAGATGAAGACGACCCACTGAGTTCAGATCGGTGACGCTCATAGTAGTGATCGGTCTCATGAGATTCAGCATGCTCTCTACGATCTCTCCTTGGTTCAGAGTGATTCTGTGGACTCTGATCTCTTCTTTCTCTCCTAACCTCATTACTATGGCCCTGACCAGTAGCTTGTCTCAGCTCTTGTCTCAACTCATCACGAAGACCCGTGATACTCGTTTTGATCATATCAGCCACGGCAGTGATTAGGGTTTGCTTTAACTGCTCCGTCATCTCCTCTCTTAGAACTCTACTCTGTCTCACAAGCTCCGCCTCCTCATCTGACTCATTCACCATTGGTACCTGAGACAAAAGGAAACAATCAACAAGTAAGATGTTCCAGAAAAATTTAAAAAAAAGGAAACGATTTGATCAAAAGAGTAAACTTGCGATCTAAGAAACACGATTTGAACAGATCAAACTTTTCTATAACTTTCAACACACGAAATCGAATCAGATCAAGATCAAATATAATGAAATCACTTAGATCTAACAGGATTTGATTCAAAAACAACAGCAATAGATAGAATATGATTAGATCTAACGAAATAACACAACAAAGAACTCAGATCAATCGATGGATTCAAAAGGAGCCGAAGGGTTCTAATTGAAAAACAACAAAAGATCGAAACTTCCCTATCAACTTCTTCTTGCACGAGTCATGGGACCTTTAGAAAGGTCTAAGGCAACTTCTTCTTCAGCTGGTTGGTCCTTGTTCTTCTTGACATGATCTGGAATCATATCAATGATTCTATTAGACTACGAGACACACACATATATAGTGAGATCCTTGTACATGCACAAGGTCTCGGAAACAACAAGAGTCATTAAGGAACAGGCTCCTCTTTGACTTGTGTAACGAAATAAGAAAACTATAGTCTAAAAATAACATAAGGTACTTATGTGGTTCGAGAGTATCATGCTAGGTGATTTGATTAGCAAGACAAGGCCTCGTTAAAAACCTATCTTAGCAAAACCCAATGGGACAAAAACTAAGACAGGAAAAGAGCACACTTCTCTTG
>NW_026615722.1:0-41476 GCF_000801105.2 Raphanus sativus
CTGGAATCATGTGGATAGAAAGGTGGGGATATTCTTACTCACAACTCCCTATGGAGATTTATTCACTTCCTGGTTATTCTTCACTGATTAGTGGTCCAAATAAAGCTTCTTAGATCGTGGTTCATCCTGGTTTGATAAGAATCATGAAGATATTGCCATATGTCCGAACAAGCAATCTGGAATCATCTGGATAGAAAGTGGGATATCTTCTTACTTCACAACTCCTATGAGATTTATTCAACTTCCTGGTTATTCTCCACTGATTAGTGGTTCCAAATAAAGCTTCTTAGATCGTGGTTCATCCTGGTTTGATAAGAATCATGAAGATAATGGCATATGTCCGAACAGGCTAATCTGGAATCATCTGGATAGAAGGTGGGATATCTTCTGCTCACAACACTTATGAGATTTATTCAACTTCCTGGTTATTCTCCACTGATTAGTGGTTCCCAATCAAAGCTTCTTAGATATTGGTTCATCCTGGTTTGATAAGAATCATGAAGATATTGCCATATGTCCGAACAGGCTAATCTGGAATCATCTGGATAGAAAGTGGGATATCTTCTTACTCACAACTCCTATGAGATTTATTCAACTTCCTGGTTATTCTCCACTGATTAGTGGTTCCAAATAAAGCTTCTTAGATCGTGGTTCATCCTGGTTTGATAAAAATCATGAAGATAATGGCATATGTCCGAACAGGCTAATCTGGAATCATCTGGATAGAAAGTGGGATATCTTCTTGCTCACAACACTTATGAGATTTATTCAACTTCCTGGTTATTCTCCACTGATTAGTGGTTCCCAAATAAAGCTTCTTAGATCGTGGTTCATCCTGGTTTTGATAAGAATCATGAAGATATTGCCATATGTCCGAACAGGCTAATCTGGAATCATCTGGATAGAAAGTGGGATATCTTCTTACTCACAACTCCTATGAGATTTATTCAACCTGGTTATTCTCCACTGATTAGTGGTTCCAAATAAAGCTTCTTAGATCGTGGTTCATCCTGGTTTGATAAGAATCATGAAGATATTGCATATGTTCGAACAGGCTAATCTGGAATCATCTGGATAGAAAGTGGGATATCTTCTTACTCACAACTCCTATGAGATTTATTCAACTTCCTGGTTATTCTCCACTGATTAGTGGTTCCAAATCAAGCTTCTTAGATATTGGTTCATCCTGGTTTGATAAGAATCATGAAGATATTGCCATATGTCCGAACAGGCTAATCTGGAATCATCTGGATAGAAAGTGGGATATCTTCTTACTCACAACTCCTATGAGATTTATTCAACTTCCTGGTTATTCTCCACTGATTAGTGGTCCAAATAAAGCTTCTTAGATCGTGGTTCATCCTGGTTTGATAAGAATCATGAAGATAATGGCATATGTCCGAACAGGCTAATCTGGAATCATCTGGATAGAAGTGGGATATCTTCTGCTCACAATCCTTATGAGATTTATTCAACTTCCTGGTTATTCTCCACTGATTAGTGGTTCCAAATAAAGCTTCTTAGATCATGGTTCATCCTGGTTTGATAAGAATCATGAAGATATTGCCATATGTCCGAACAGGCTAATCTGGAATCATCTGGATAGAAGGGGATATCTTCTTACTCACAACTTATGAGATTTATTCAACTCCTGGTTATTCTCCACTGATTAGTGGTTCCAAATAAAGCTTCTTAGATCGTGGTTCATCCTGGTTTGATAAGAATCATGAAGATAATGGCATATGTCCGAACAGGCTAATCTGGAATCATCTGGATAGAAGGTGGGATATCTTCTTGCTCACAACACTTATGAGATTTATTCAACTTCCTGGTTATTCTCCACTGATTAGTGGTTCCAAATAAAGCTTCTTAGATCGTGGTCATCCTGGTTTGATAAGAATCATGAAGATATTGCCATATGTCCGAACAGGCTAATCTGGAATCATCTGGATAGAAAGTGGGATATCTTCTTACTCACAACTCCTATGAGATTTATTCAACTTCCTGGTTATTCTCCACTGATTAGTGGTTCCAAATAAAGCTTCTTAGATCGTGGTTCATCCTGGTTGATAAGAATCATGAAGATATTGCCATATGTCCGAACAGGCTAATCTGGAATCATCTGGATAGAAAGTGGGATATCTTCTTGCACAACAACTTATGAGATTTATTCAACTTCCTGGTTATTCTCCACTGATTAGTGGTTCCAAATAAAGCTTCTTAGATCGTGGTTCATCCTGGTTTGATAAGAATCATGAAGATATTGCCATATGTCCGAACAGGCTAATCTGGAATCATCTGATAGAAAGTGGGATATCTTCTTACTCACAACTCCTATGAGATTTATTCAACTTCCTGGTTATTCTCCACTGATTAGTGGTTCCAAATAAAGCTTCTTAGATCGTGGTTCATCCTGGTTTGATAAGAATCATGAAGATATTGCCATATGTCCGAACAGGCTAATCTGGAATCATCTGGATAGAAAGTGGGATATCTTCTTACTCACAACTCCTATGAGATTTATTCAACTTCCTGGTTATTCTCCACTGATTAGTGGTTCCAAATAAAGCTTCTTAGATCGTGGTTCATCCTGGTTTGATAAGAATCATGAAGATATTGCCATATGTCCGAACAGGCTAATCTGGAATCATCTGGATAGAAAGTGGGATATCTTCTTACTCACAACTCCTATGAGATTTATTCAACTTCCTGGTTATTCTCCACTGATTAGTGGTTCCAAATAAAGCTTCTTAGATCGTGGTTCATCCTGGTTTGATAAGAATCATGAAGATAATGGCATATGTCCGAACAGGCTAATCTGGAATCATCTGGATAGAAGGTGGGATATCTTCTGCTCACAACACTTATGAGATTTATTCAACTTCCTGGTTATTCTCCACTGATTAGTGGTTCCAAATAAAGCTTCTTAGATCGTGGTTCATCCTGGTTTGATAAGAATCATGAAGATAATGGCATATGTCCGAACAGGCTAATCTGGAATCATCTGGATAGAAAGTGGGATATCTTCTTACTCACAACTCTATGAGATTTATTCAACTTCCTGGTTATTCTCCACTGATTAGTGGTTCCAAATCAAGCTTCTTAGATATTGGTTCATCCTGGTTTGATAAGAATCATGAAGATATTGCCATATGTCCGAACAGGCTAATCTGGAATCATCTGGATAGAAAGTGGGATATCTTCTTACTCACAACTCCTATGAGATTTATTCAACTTCCTGGTTATTCTCCACTGATTAGTGGTTCCAAATAAAGCTTCTTAGATCGTGGTTCATCCTGGTTTGATAAGAATCATGAAGAAATTGCCATATGTCGAACAGGCTAATCTGGAATCATCTGGATAGAAAGTGGGATATCTTCTTACTCACAACTCCTATGAGATTTATTCAACTTCCTGGTTATTCTCCACTGATTAGTGGTTCCAAATAAAGCTTCTTAGATCGTGGTTCATCCTGGTTTGATAAGAATCATGAAGATATTGCCATATGTCCGAACAGGCTAATCTGGAATCATCTGGATAGAAAGTGGGATATCTTCTTACTCACAACTCCTATGAGATTTATTCAACTTCCTGGTTATTCTCCACTGATTAGTGGTTCAAATAAAGCTTCTTAGATCGTGGTTCATCCTGGTTGATAAGAATCATGAAGATAATGGCATGTCCGAACAGGCTAATCTGGAATCATCTGGATAGAAGGTGGGATATCTTCTTGCTCAACAGTACTTATGAGATTTATTCAACTTCCTGGTTATTCTCTACGTATTAGTGGTTCCAAATAAAGCTTCTTAGATCGTGGTTCATCCGTGATATAAAATCATGAAGATATTGCCATATGTCCGAACAGGCTAATCTGGAATCATCTGGATAGAAGTGGGATATTTCTTGCTCACAACAGTTATGAGATTTATTCAACTTCCTGGTTATTTCCACTGATTAGTGGTTCCAAATAAAGCTTCTTAGATCGTGGTTCATCCTGGTTTGATAAGAATCATGAAGATAATGGCATATGTCCGAACAGGCTAATCTGGAATCATCTGGATAGAAAGTGGGATATCTTCTTGCTCACAACACTTATGAGATTTATTCAACTTCCTGGTTATTCTCCACTGATAGTGGTTCCAAATAAAGCTTCTTAGATCGTGGTTCATCCTGGTTTGATAAGAATCATGAAGATATTGCCATATGTCCGAACAGGCTAATCTGGAATCATCTGGATAGAAAGTGGGATATCTTCTTACTCACAACTCCTATGAGATTTATTCAACTTCCTGGTTATTCTCCACTGATTAGTGGTTCCAATAAAGCTTCTTATATATTGGTTTCATCCTGGTTTGATAAGAATCATGAAGATATTGCCATATGTCCGAACAGGCTAATCTGGAATCATCTGGATAGAAGGTGGGATATCTCTTACTCACAACAGTTATGAGATTTATTCAACTTCCTGGTTATTGTCCACTGATTAGTGGTTCTAAATAAAGCTTCTTAGATCGTGGTTCATCCTGGTTTGATAAGAATCATTAAGATATTGCCATATGTCCGAACATGCTAATCTAGAATCATCTAGATAGAAAGTGGGATATCTTCTTACTCACAACTCCTATAGAGATATAACTTCCTGGTTATTCTCCACTGATTAGTGGTTCCAAATAAAGCTTCTTAGACTGTGGTTCATCCTGGTTTGATAAGAATCATGAAGATATTGCCATATGTCCGAACATGCTAATCTGGAAACATCTGGATAGAAAGTGGGATATCTTCTTACTCACAACTCCTATGAGATTTATTCAACTTCCTATTATTCCACTGATTAGTGGTTCCAACTAAAGCTTCTTAGATCTTGGTTCATCCTGGTTTGATAAGAATCATGAAGATATTGCCATATGTCTGAACAGGCTAATCTGAAACATCTGGATAGAAGGTGGGATATCTTCTTGCTCACAACACCTATGAGATTTATTCAACTTCCTGGTTATTCTCCACTGATGAGTGGTTCCAAATAAAGCTTCTTAGATCGTGGTTCATCTTGTGATAAGAATCATGAAGATATTGCCATATGTCCGAACATGCTAATCTGGAATCATCTGGATAGAAAGTGGGATATCTTCTTAATCACAACCCATATGAGATTTATTCAACTTCCTGGTTATTCTCCACTGATGAGTGGTTCCAGAATAAAGCTTCTTAGATCGTGGTTCACTTGGTTTGATAAGAATCATGAAGATATTGCCATATGTCCGAACATGCTAATCTGGAATCATATGGAGAAAGGTGGGATATCTCTTGCCACAACACTTATGAGATTTATTCAAATTCCTGGTTATTCGCACTGATTAGTGGTTCCAAATAAAGCTTCTTAGATCCTGGTTTCATCCTGGTTGATAAAAATCATGAAGATATTGCAATATGTCCGAACAGGCTAATCTGGAATCATCTGGATAGAAAGTGGGATATCTTCTTCTCACAACTACTATGAGATTTATTTAACTTCATGGTTATTCTCCACTGAATATTGGTTCCTGTTGGGGTCAAAATCGGTCAGACGAAATCGATGTCCGAAAGTCTCGGAAAACATGAAAGATGTTAGAGCAACTTGAGAGACTAATTGTTAATCGAGAAACCTTGGAAAAATATTAAGTTCGAGATTAATCATCTCGAAATCAACGGCTAGAAACGTTTTCTACACGAGGAAAAAACCTACGGAAAACTAAAAAGAAGGCAAAAACACGCACAAGCCGAAGGAACCGAGCAGCCGACTCCGGTCGCGGCCGTGGCCGCCGGGCGGCTAGCCCCCGTGCTGGCCGTGGCCGCCGGCGGCTAGCGCCCGTGCTGGCCGTGGTCGCCGGACGGCTACCCCCGTGCTGGCCGTGGCCGCCGGGCTAGCCCCCGTGCTGGCCGTGGCCCCGCGCCTAGCGCCCGTGCTGGCCGTGGCCGCCGGGCGGCTAGTCCCCGTGCTGGCCGTGCCGCCGCGGCTAGCGCCCGTGCTGGCCGTAGCCGCCGGCGGCTAGCGCCTGTGCCGGCCGTGGTCGCCGGGCGGCTAGCCCGTGCTGACTCGGGTCGTCGGGCGGCTAGTCTTCGTGCGTAAGTTCTAGGCCTCCGGGTCGCCAGAAATCCGTGTTTTGCGACTTTCCGAGATCCCGCAAACAAAACTCCTTTTCCTGCTCCAAGATTTCGGAGAACCCGTAAGACGTCAACGGACAGAAAGACTTCGTATAAAACGGTGATGGTTATCTTAAAACACCATTCGCCTCAGCAATGGATCGAAGATCTTCCGAAAGACTCGACATCCAAGTAGGAGCATTCTTTCAAAGAAATCGTAGAAAACAACGGAAGTCCGGAAGACGGCCCGAAAGGGACCAAACCCGATCGGACGGCCCATTTACGATTTTCTAAAAAGATAGATACGACGGTTTACAATTATCTTCACATAACAAGATAAATGTTAAACTTCCGAAAGGATAAATGTCAAATTTCCGAAAGGATAAATGTCAACTTTCCCGATAAACACGAAGGCCGACGAAAATGGAAAAAGCCCAGCTCGCGGCAGACTCAGCCCATCAAGAATAGACCGTCATATGGGAGTATATAAGCAAGGCTAGGAGCAGAGGAAGGGGGATCCGAAATCAGAAGAAAGAAACCACTCTAGAGCAACTTAGAACTTAGGCTTTTATTTCCTTTTTAGCGAGCTGCGACTCAACTAGGTTAGATCTAGGTTTTGAGACTAGTGACGATCGACAGCTCTTGCGGCCGAGATCTCGACCTGTTGTTCAAACGCTCTCCGCGAATTCGGAAATAAGATTCTTTCTTTTGCTCTCTTTATTTTACGCATTTATTCCCAAACTAAACTCGTATTAACTTCGTCGTGCGTGGCCCAGCAGATAGCCGGGATCCTCGGGGAAAACTAGGTCAACTTAGTTTTCCTACGTTTAAACTTGACTAAAATCGACAGTGCGAATTTCGGTTCCCACAGTTTGGCGCTAGAAGGAGGGGGATACACGGATTTATCTTTCTCGCAACTACGCACGCCCAGTTAAGCATGTCTGCTAACACGAAAAAAGACAAGCAAACGCACGACGGACCAGCCGCCGATGCCAACGCTGAGAAGACTCCTGCCGGAAACGTATCGACGGTTACTGCCAAGGCAAACACCGCGATGCTGGACCAGGTGAAGGAACTGTTCGCCACCGCCCAGAAACGGTCGGAAGAACAAGAGAAATTAATGGCTTCACTCGCTAAACAGGTCAATACCTTAACATCGAAAAGCAAACTCCCGCGCGGATCCACCAAGGTGAGGCGTGTCAGGAGGCTCGACTTTGGAACTGCCAGAGACCAAGAAAAGATGCCCCGAGAAAATCCCCGGAACACATCCCTGACGATACCACTCCGGCGGGGCAGAAGAAAACGACGGATAACCTCCTACCTCCCGCAAGGGAAAACGAAGGAGACGACGTCGAAAGAATCAATCTAGATATCAACATCCGGCAAAGCCATCCTTCTCGATTTTGGGTCTATCATTTGGATTTTGGGTCCTTTGTCTCGCCCAGCAGCTAAACCAGCTCCTTCTTCAGTGTCACTTAGCTCATTCAGCTCCAAGTTAGTGTCACTTAGCTCATCCAGCTTCATAGTAGTGTCACTTATCTCACTCAGCTCATCTAGCTCCAAAGTAGTGTCGCGATCTGATGGAAAAATCTCGATTGGATCAAGCTGGAAAACATGATCACCATCATGGGCTATGTCTGTGAACCAAAAAGGACGGTGCTCGATTTCGGCTCTGATACCAAATGATAGACCCAAAATCGGGAAGGACGGCTTTGGCCGGATGTTGGATATGAACCGAGAAGGCGAGGCACTTCCGGAACTGGGATGGAATGAATGGATCGTCAAGAGGTGCGGAATGACTCTTGATATACCCTCGATCTAAGGCTAACCACCAAAGAACGGATGTAGTGTGTTGGCTAACCACCAAATAACACACAAAGATGATTGGCTGACCACCAAATCAACAAGCCGGTTCACACCGATGAACTAGCTAAGAACTCTCTCTCACACTAGAGAAGAAAGATAAAATAAACTCCAAAATGATCTGATTCTTCTTCGAGGAGTTCCATAATTGAGTTGAGCACATTCTATCAAGTGGTATCAGAGCCACTCTTCTGGTAACTCTATTTCTATCCATCTTTCTCATCTCTCCATTTCTTCTAAACACTTCTTCATCTATCTATCTTGAACCCGGGCCCCTCATTACCCCCATATATAAAAAAAGAAAATAAGATCTAAGTTTATGCAGTAAAAAAAAAAAGAAAAGAAAAGATTGTAAAAAAAAAGAAAGTTTCAAAGTTTGTTATTTGTGGTGTGGTGGTGGAAGAGTAAGCCTGCTGGCCGAAGAGAAATCCGGCCTTTGAGGTGGTTAAGGCGGGTTCCCCTTTGAAATCTCTTATCTTTCTCTCTTGATCATTTGTGTTCACTTGGATTTTATCATTGGGATTCCTTGACCTGTTCTCTTAGAACACTGAGAAGAAACTTTGTGTAATCACCATAAATCTGAGAGAAACACGTGTGTGAGTGAGGATCAAACACTTGAGAGTGTGAGATTTTTTATCTAACTTTTGTGCTGAGATTTTCAGGTTAAGATGTTTGGTCTTCTAAGGCAAAGTAGCAAGGAAAAACCCCACGACAAACTGCTTCTCAATCTTCATTTAAATATGCTTTGAATACTTTTGATGAGTTTGTTAGTGTGCAGGAAAAGCCAAACCGAAGGTGCAATTATAAGGTCAAAACGACCAGAGATGTGGCTGAACAAAGGAGGATTTTCAGTCCGTTGGAAGTCCAAGAATTTTGTGATAACTTTGTGGAGGGAGTAGCGAAAACTCTCAAGGACGTCAGCAAGAGTCACAAGAAGAGCACATCCACACATGCACCTATAGCTGAGCCATCTTTGTTCATCAGTAAGAAAACTCAAGGTGAATCTGAAAACCAATTTGAAAAGCTTAAAGATTTTTCAGATTCTTTACCCATTTATGATGAATCTGATGAAGAGGTAATTGGAAGTTTGATCACCTGTGAGGATGAATGTGATCTTCCTTCTCCAAAATCTGCTTTTATGATTGATGATGGACTAACCTGTTTTGAGCCGGAACTTCCGAGCAGTCTTGTTCTTAGTTCACAGGATTTTAAGGAAGAGCCATTCAACCATCCACATCATGGACGACTTCCTGGCACTAGGACACCTTTGGATGATGATTAGGTCCTATCTTTGATGAGGAGGACGAACTTGGTCCAGTCTTTGATGAGGAAGCAACAAGCATCACATCCATAGCTATGGAGAGTCATCTATGCTTTGATCCCGGCACATCTCATCCCCCTTTTGTCTCCTGATCTTCAAAAGCACTGTGAGAACTCTGATTTGTTTAATTCTCTGCCTGACATGTTTGTCAAGATTAGTTCTCATGATGTAACTCGTTTTGGTCTTGAAAAGATGAAAGAATTTTGTGTTTCGAAATCTGTTTTTGAAAACATGATTAATTCTTTTAAAATCTTTAAACCTGATGAACTTCTTGATCATAAATGTTTTCAAAATGATAAAGGCATCAACTCTGAAATTATCTTGACCTTTGATCAGTTCTTGACACATAGCAAATGTTTTGATCATTTTGAAGAATCTCTTGAGCTTGATTTGCAGCCGCTTGATTTGCAGCCGCTTGATTTCTATGCTAGGAAACCGTTTGATTCAAATGTTTTCAAAGGCAATGGTTTTGATCTGAGTTCTTCTAGACATACACTGATCACTGGAGATTTGTTTGCATCTTCTCTTGCCTTGGACAGTTTCTTGATTAAACAGTTGCTGGAACATAAATCACTTGAAACCGAAACTGATTTTTGTGATCTTGATTTTTGTGATTCTGATTTGCAACCTGATCTTGTAAGTTTTGAAACTGATAAAACATGGCATTTTCTGAGATCATTTCGTGATCATTGTTTTGTTTTGAGCCTTGATGACATTGTGGTCTACAACACTTTCTTTGAAAAACATCTTGAGTCTTTGATAGTTATTTCTTAATCTGAACTTAAGCTTGTGTGTTCAGATGTTGAGCAGGATATGCACGTTCTGAAAATGTCTAATATTGTTGCATGTCTTGAGAAAATTTTGGTCTGTAATATCTACTTTGATGAGCACCTTGAAAGGCTTAGACATGTGCTACTTGTTCTTGGAAAAGATATTTTGATGTTTGATTTGAACAAGTGTCTCTCTTGCACATTTGAGCCTGGTCTTTTAGTGTTTGTTTTGAGTATCCAGGATAAACAGGTTCAGCCTCAGAGAAGAAAATGCATTGACCATGCTCGTCAGCCTGAAATTTGGAGATGCATTGATACATCCACTCAAACTGGCCACCTTGGAGATGCCAGCGACATAGGTTTAGTCCAAAGCGAATATTTCGACGTCCAGAAGGTCTTTCGTCTTGACTCCAATTTTCCTAGCAAGCCAACTACCCAAGGATTCACTGAGGCTTGGAATCACTTTAAAATCTTTACGGAGGAAAGAGTTATGAATTTTTCAAACAGGCGGTTTCCCAGTCCATCTATCTGCGAGTACCCAGCTTTTGAAGCATATTCAAGCCTTGTGAAGAAGCGGCCTGAGCCAAAGCCGATCATAGGATTCAATATGAGTCTCTCCTCTTTCCAGAAAGCTCAATATCAGGAAAAATGGCCACGGAATCATGAAGTTATGATCCATTCTCCAAAACCGGCCAAACCTGTTCTACACTTGCTTCAATGGGAATCTAGCCAATCCAATCAGCTTCCAACCAGACCTTGGCGACCAGGAGATCAATCTACACAGTCAGGTCTGACACAAATCTTTCTCAGAAACTTCTTGGAAGCTAAGTGTTTACTTTCTTCTTCTTATTCTGATATGGTACTTGAAAATAAACAGTTTTGTGATGAAGTTAACCATCTTGAACCGGTACAGCCGAGTAGTCTTGTTTCTTTGACACAGGAACTGAAACTGTTGGAGCAATCTGTCAGCACTGAATCAAAGGTGTTTCCTCAGTCCACCTCCTGTCCAAACCAAAAGCACTGTAAGGATCAAGGGTTGATTGTCCCTTCTCTTCATGAAAATATTTTGAAACCCAGAATTTCTAAGCAAAAACAAATCTTTACTTGGTTGAAAAACGTTTTGCTTAAACCATTTCATGATTTGTTTTCATTGAGCTGTGCTTTGAAAGAGATTTGGTGTAGGAAAGAGCATGAACCGAAATTACTTCATTCAAAGAAACCTTTTGATTTCGTTCATGATGAAAAGCTTTCAGCTTTAGCATTATCTCATTCTTTTTCTAACAGTTTCACACCTTGGCCTAATTTTGAAATTAGTAAACCGATTTTTGGCAATCAGTTCACTTGCTTGATGTATACCCACATGCTTGATGATTATCCTAAGAGCTTGGATCCTGTTTTTGATGTCTTAAGGATAGAGAAATCTTTTGATTATTTTTTTCGCAGATTTGATGTGGTTTCTCTAGTTATTTTGGATGAATAGGATAAGCATGATCAGCTTCCAAAGAGAGCAAGCACTGGTGAACGCCTAAGGACTTGTGTTCATGGAACATGGAACCATACATACTTGATGGAAATGGGTTCAGACCACCAAGGAAGTTTCTGTCCAAACTTTTCATTCACTGAATTTTCCTTGAATTTTAATTCTTTTGAATCTGATTTATTTCCTTTTGATACAGGTAAAATGGATTTGAGGACAAATCCTTTTGATGAGGGAGAGTATGATGCACCCAAAATCCAGCACCTTCCTGCTTGGTTCATGGACACGGCCCAAGATGGTGACCTTGTCGACCAGCTAGACCTAGCCGAGGTTTTCTCGTCAGATTATGCCAATTCCCTTATCATCTATGCAATCTTGGATGAGCTGAATACTCAAGTGAGCTGGACTGACACTATCATGGACGAGCTGAGCTGGACTAATACTCACCCGGACGAGCTGAGCAAGTTGGTTTGATCTTCCGAGCTGGTTCGACCATCAAACCACCCGAGAAGCAACACAGACATACATTCATTGTTCGAAGCATATCTTCTAAACCATGATGTTTCTTGGCGTGAAACCACTTGGAGAATGTGCTCAACTCAATTATGGAACTCCTCGAAGAAGAATCAGATCATTTTGGAGTTTATTTTATGTTTCTTCTCTAAGTGTGAGAGAGAGTTCTTATCTGGTTTAGCTGCTGGGCGAGACAAAGGAAGAGACAAAACAGGTCGGATGATAAGAAGTGGGTAAGAAGTGGTGATCGTCCCTTCACCAAAACCAAGAGAAGCAGCCGTGATGTGTTTGATCAGAATAAGATTCAGACTTATGCGAGTTTGGAGAAGATGTTGCATAAGGCAATTCATGCTGTTCGGAAACTCAAAAGGAAGGAAAACATCAACAGTTCTGCAGCACCAAAACAGCAATGTAAGTCTTCTTATCTTTCAAATTGTGATTTGAAAACTAATGATATTTCTTTTGATAAAAGCAAAGCTGTGAAACCCACAAGCAAAGCTCTTTCTACCAGGTGCTTCAAATGCCATAAGGTCGGCCATTATGCTAACAAGTGCCACAAACAGAAACCATTGGTGACCTTGAAGAACGTTGAAATCGAACCAGAAAAGGAAGTATCTTTGTCCATTCAAAACTCGGACCATATTCATAATGAGCTTTGTGTTGATTATAATCCTTTTGCTTATAATCCTTTTCGTTTTAATGATTCAGATTTGAGGACAAATCTTTTTGAAGAGGGAGAGTATGATAGAACCGAAATCGAGCACCGTCCTTTTTGGTTCACGGACATAGCCCATGATGGTGATCATGTCGACCAGCTTGATCCAATCGAGATTTTTCCATCAGATCGTGACACTACTTTGGAGCTAGATGAGCTGAGTGAGATAAGTGACACTACTATGAAGCTGGATGAGCTAAGTGACACTAACTTGGAGCTGAATGAGCTAAGTGACACTGAAGAAGGAGCTGGTTTAGCTGCTGGGTGAAATGAGCCTTTTTCGGCCCACCGAAAAATTCATAACAAATTCGATATAGGTCCGTTTTACACCAAATTCGACCAGGCCTTTCCTGATAGTCTCCTGCCCATTTGCATCAAGAAATATCAACAAAAGGAGTCAAAGTCGTGCCTAGGAAAGAGGCATTCAAACTCTAGTCAAAAGTCATAGTCCACATTTCGGTTTTCCATAAAAAGTCTTAGTCTTTGTTTGTGTTTTCTATGCTTATAGTTTTCCACAACTATTTATGTTTTTCTTTGACTCATTCTACTATAAATATGTAATCCATTTCATGAATAAAAATCAGATCATTTTGGAGTTTATTTTATGTTTCTTCTCTAAGTGTGAGAGAGAGTTCTTAGCTAGTTCATCGGTGTGAACCGGCTTGTTGATTTGGTGGTCAGCCAATCATCTTTGTGTGTTATTTGGTGGTTAGCCAACACACTACATCCGTTCTTTGGTGGTTAGCCTTAGATCGAGGGTAT
Organism: Raphanus sativus; assembly: GCF_000801105.2. Lineage (NCBI taxonomy): Eukaryota > Viridiplantae > Streptophyta > Magnoliopsida > Brassicales > Brassicaceae > Raphanus > Raphanus sativus. Next base: position 13,542 of record NW_026615722.1, read on the forward strand.
ATCAAGAGTCATTCCGCACCTCTTGACGATCCATTCATTCCATCCCAGTTCCGGAAGTGCCTCGCCTTCTCGGTTCATATCCAACATCCGGCCAAAGCCATCCTTCCTGATTTTGGGTCTATCACCTTTGGAGTCTAATTCAAAAGGAAGATGAACCGCTCCGAGACTACATAAGGAGGTTCAAACTCGTGATGTCCAGGATAACAGGCCTCAGCGACAGAGTCGCCATCGACGCCCTGAGAAAAAACCTCTGTACAATCGAAATTCCGAAAGTGGATTTCTTTGGAGAGGCCACGCACCATCCAGGACACTCTCCACAAGGCGACGGATTTCATCATCATGGAAGAAGAGATGAAAGTCCTAGCGCAAAAGCATGGACCGCAGAAAGCGTCCGGCAAGAAGAAAACCTCTCGTAACGACAAGTACGTCCATCACGAAGGGGAAGACGTCCAAGGCGAACATAACTACGCCGTCAATTCCGAACAAGGAAGGACCGCCGGAAACACTTGGACGCGGAACTCGTACAAGGACAATTCCAGCTGCGAGTTCCATCAGACGAGAGGTTACTCCACCGCCAGCTGCAAAGTCCTCGGCGCTAGACTCATTACGAAGCTGCTTGCCGGCGAATTAGCAACGGTCAGGAGCGTGAAAGACCTGCTCCTAGATTCTGATCGTCCGCCAAAGACCGACGGAGCCAATCCCGAGAATAACGCTCCTGGAACTCAATCGGGCGAAAAACGCGGACGGAGACAAGACGGCGAAGGAAACAACAACAACCGCCAAAGGATCAACATGATCATCGGAGGATCGCATTTTTACCAGGACTCCGTTTCGTCGATCAAAGCCTACGGACGGAGGGCCGAAACAAGCCCCGGATTGTGTCCAGAGGACGACGTTCCCAATCACGCAATCATCTTTGAGGAACAGGATACGGCCGGACTCGATAAACCCCACTACGATCCTCTGGTCATCGACTTGGTGATTCAGGATCTCGAAGTCGGCCGCATCCTCATCGACACAGGAAGAACGGTCAACATCATGTTTCGCGACACTCTACAGAGGATGAACATACCCCTCGGAGAAGTCATCCCAGAACCAAGACCGTTGATTGGATTCTCGGGCATCACGTCCATGACCCTCGGAAAAATCAGACTCCCGGTCATGGCTAAAGAAGTCACGAAGATCGTCGAATTCGCGGTAGTGGATAACCCGGCTATCTATAACGCCATAATGGGAACTCCTTGGATAAACGCCATGAAGGCAGTCCCGTCCACTTACCATCTCAGCGTCAAGTTTCCAACACCGACTGGAACAGCGGTAATCTGGGGAAGCCAAAAACAGTCGCGACTCTGCTTCCTGGCCGAACATAAATTGCGCAGCAATCGGAACGCCCCAGTAGCTAACCCGAAGCGAACTAAGAAGCATCTGAGTATCTCTGAGAACTCAGCAAAGAACAGCTCGGATTTGTCCGAACAGGCCACAACTCAGGATAGCGGGAAAATCCTCGAGTCCATCGCCGAAAGAACGGATGACCTAACTCCCAACACCGACCACCGGAAATCGTGGAGTAATAGCAACCGCGATAGAAACAGAACTACGAGATGGCTTGATTCTCGCAAGAGGTACGTAGGTAGCTCGTCGCAACCCGACGAGTTCAGCTATCCCCCTCACCAAAAAGGGGTGGGGGGGAAGATGGGGACAAACATCCTTGTACTCCCGCAAAAATACTTTTCACATGTACTCTACATTATAAAGTATTTAATTCAAATGCTTACTCAACGCATAAACATTACGGAAAACAAAAATCATATCTTTGAGGAACGGGAGACGTCGTTAGTTCCCGAAAAGTCTTGATTCTCCATTCTCCTCCAAACAGTCCATCCGCGACTCTAAAAAACTCTATCAAACAGTCTGTCCGCGACTCTAAAGTTCAGTTCCGTCGATTGGCCCCGACGGAAAAACATAGAAACGTTTCACTCAATCAAATTCGTAGTCTGGCTTCTAACGAAGTCCTCTTGCATCCGACAAGGATACCATAGCGCGCTATACAAAAAAATCCAAATTTTGGTTAGCTCTTCGTAAAGGAAGTAGCTAGACTCGTATCCAAACGAATCATATAAGCCGATAAGCACTTCGCAGATTCTAAAACGGTACGAGTCAGGTCGAAATCGCAAACAGGCAAAACGAAAGCCGATTTGTCATCGCACAGCTTCAGTCCGAAAGTAGACCTAGGTCTTGTCCTAAACCCGGCCTTGCTGGTATCTAAGACATCTCATAGGCATAAGTATCCAGAATACGAGATTCCAAAATTTGCCTCTTATCGCTTACAAACCTAACGTTCGCTACAAAGTAACCTACGGATCAAGCGACAAAAAAAAGGAGATTGAATACGAAGTGACTGCACGTATTCAAACCCTCTACACTTGACGAAAGTATAAATCAAAACGCAGAATTCATAAAAGCATTCATAGCAGGGATTCAAAAGCCACCAACGGCCAATCCCGAGAAACACAAAGTCACGCGACCTCCTAAGGGTCGCAACACATACATACAAACAGACACACTTGTCCTATCACAAATTATAATCGAATGCATAATAATCGGTTAGAGATATTCCAAACGAGGAGTCGGGCTGGTCGACCTCTTCACCCCCGTCGCCTGCATTCAAACCCGCGCCTACATCCGTCGTATCTTCCGAGACTTGGATAGGATTCCACAACTCTCAAATTCTCCCTTCGATCGGAGGAACAAAGGATTCGGCGTTAGCGCATATTCTCATCGAGCCATCCATCGCGGCAAGTTCGCTGGAAAGAGAGAAACCCTTGTCATGTCCCAAGTTCTAGATAAAGCCATCTGGAGGGACCATGGTGCGAGGACAAGCACCAGCCAGGTCATGAGACCAAAGGGCAAGCGTATCATGGTCCAGAAATGGTGTTAAGTGCATCAGGAAGCTGAGACTTAACCAAGAATGAAGGAAAGGTAAGCTCAAAGGAGCTGGACAAGTGTTTTGATAGCTGGCCGTTGAGTTTTGGTAGCTCGGGCAGCTAGGGAAGGAGTGAGGCAAGCTCACGGTGACTCAGGCAAGTCTAGGACAGCTCCAGTAGCTGGCAGGTCAGCTCACTCAGCTAGGGAAGCTAGTAACCAGCTCACCTCAGCTGGACGGAGTGATTAGCTCTTGGGCGGTTGGACCGGACCATGAGCGGTTATGGGTCCAGCTCGGTGGTGGCATGGTCAGGAGAGACCTTGGAGCTTGGCAAGTGAGCTAGGTACCTGGAGGAGTGTTGGCAGCTGGAGATCGATCAAGGGGAGCGGTTGGAGGCAGTTGGGAAGCGGTTTGGCCGAAGAGATGCAAAAGGAACCGTTTGTGCCTTTTCGCCCAAAACCGTGCAACCTCTCATCCCAACCGCCTGTCGATGACATTTCCTATAAATAGGAGTCATTGTTCATCGGTTTGAGGCACGAAAAACACTAGGCAAACCTCTGCCAAAATTCTACCAGAAAGAAAGAGGGAAGAGACCGGCGGTGAGGAGTGATCCGTGTGGTGTTCCGGTGTGATTTAAACGGTGGAAAAGGCTAAGGCAAGGCCATGGCAGACGGGCAAGGTGATAAGGACAAGAGGAAGGAGTCAGAGAAGGAGGGAGGCGCAGAGGAACGCACGCCTAAGGTATTGATGCACTCCGGATGGTGACCGCCCATGACCATGGGTTTATATGGTCTGGCCGGTTGAACCATGATGTGTTGGTTGCATCCGTTTCTTCCTTTCTCTGTATCAATCTCTCTTCTACCTTATTCTGATGTGATCTGAGGGTTTAAACCCACGGACAAACCCCCAGGGCTTGGATTGGTCAGTGTAATCTCTCCATGGCCTTGGTTGGGGAGGTATGGTCCGATCTCATGGTTCCCAAGGGAATTATTGGGGTTTGACGATTGTAATCTCTTAAATGGGATTTTTAATGAATTATCAAAGTGTTAGATTCAATTTATATCATGGATTTGGGGTTGGTCCAATTTGGCCGGTTGGCGGTTCATGGTCAAGGTCGATATGACTGAGGCCGGTTCTGAGGAATCCAAATGGACCATTCTCTTAGTTTGGATTTATCATGATTTATCATGTAGAGTATAGAGTTTTTGGCCGAGCATTTAGTGTGGTCAGAAATGGGCATTAGATGTGATCTAGGATCCGGAACCATGTACTAGTTAGATTGATGTTAGGATATCGGATCATATGTGTATTCATGTGTTGTGGTTTGGTTTCAGGAACCAGCAGTGATCGTGGTAAAGCAAAGGAGTCTTGAAGACTTGGCTGTGGATGGATGTGTGATGTGTGTCTAGTTAGAATTGAACTTATGATAGCCTATTGTGCAACTGGTGTGATATGAATGATTTGTATGGATCACATTGACTTATATATATGAAATGATCTTTCTTTCATGCTTCCGCAATGTACTTGTTGTTTATGAACCTCAAATAAAAATGAAAATGACTTAGAAACTATTGGACCTAAACCGGCTTAACTACACTTAGACATCTAGGTAAGTACTTGGACTGGTTGGATCAGGGGATCCAGGTTCGGGTCTTACAAGTTGGTATCAGAGCATGCTTGATTCTAGGCTGTTGGGTTAGGGGCAGATCATCACACATCCGGCTGAGTCTCTTGACATTTTTGGTTAAAGTTTATGTTCATTAGTGTTGAGGTTGTTGAGGTTTAAAAGTTTCTGTCGAAACTAATACCTGGTTTGTGTTTGGTTTTGATGTGTCCTAAGGGAACTAAGAGGCGGTCTCGGAAGGCCAAGGATGGGGCTGGGGTTTCTGGTGCTGGAGATGCATCAGTACCTAACCCAAGTGCAGTATTGATAGTTCCACCTACGGGGCAGACTGGAGAGGTTGTCCTGACTGGAACCCAAACTAACCAGACTGAGGTTCAGCTGGACGGAGTGGCTGGACAGCTGAATGAGACCGGAAGACAGCTTGAGGGAACGGGAAGCCAGCGAGGTGCAGCTATTGGGCAGCACAGGAACGATCAGGAAGGGGAGGCTGAGTCCTCAGAGATTGGTCACCGAGCTGATCCAAACATCAGGGATGGTGGACGGACTGGTCCGGGTGATCAAGGGACTGAACCTACCATGCAGGAGATACTGGCTGCCATTAGGCTAATGGGTAGTCAGATGGTAGCCATGACTCAGGTGCTCACCCCAGTGGTAAACTCATCCGTTGGTCAAGCCACACAAGCTCAGGTGGGGGCTGATGGAAGTGGTGGAGCTGGTGGACGAGTGTTACCAGTAGCTGAAGTAATTGAACTGGATCCACCATCAGGATCAGTTAAGAAAGTGGATTACTTGAAGGTTCTGGAGCACATATCACGTCTAGGGACAAAGCACTTTGCTGGAAGTGTTGATCCCATGGAGGCTGATGAATGGAGAGACCGGTTGGTTAGGAACTTCAAATCAACCCGGTGCCCTAAGGAGTACCAAAGGGACATTGCAGTGCACTTCCTAGAAGGTGATGCACACAACTGGTGGATAGCTTTGGACAAACGTACCAATTGTTCCATTGAGCGCTTTGCTGACTTTGAAGTGGAGTTTAACCACAAGTACTTTCCTGCTGAGGCATGGGACCGTTTGGAAGCTAAGTTCTTGGACCTGGTTCAGGGGCGTAGGGCAGTAAGGGAGTATGAGGAGGAGTTCAACAGGCTCAGGCGCTTTGTGGGAAGGGAGTTGGAGGATGAGGCAGTACAAGTCCGAAGGTTCATCCGCGGCCTTAGGCCTGAACTCAAGACCTACTGCTCAGTCCGGACCTTCTCCAATGTGACTGAACTGGTGGAGAGGATGGCTATGCTGGAGACTAACCTTGCTGAGGAAGCTAAGCACAAAGTGAAGAGTGTGGTGGTGGCTCCTGGGCAAAGTGGTGACCGGAAGAGAAAGAGGGACCAGGTTGAAGAGGGTAAAACCTCAAGTGGTAAGCCTGTGTGCCCTAAGTGTGGTAGAAACCACTATGGGGAGTGCTGGAGAGCCATGGGTGCTTGCACTCGTTGTGGTAAGATGGGACACTTTGCTCGAGAGTGCCCAAATGTGGGAGGTGGCCGGACTTGCCATACTTGTGGTCTTAAGGGTCATCTCAAGAAGGACTGTCCAAAGCAAGCTGATGGACAGAACAAGAACAGGAGTGGGGGTAGCAGGCCGGACCAGAACCGGGGTCAAACCTCAACTCCAAGGGTTTATGAGCTGTCCAAGGATGTGGAAGAGACAGGGCCATTCAAAGCAATCACTGGTAACTTCTAAAACTCATTTGTTTTCTTTCTAGAACTATGCATGGTACGGAATCTAGAATGGTTAGGAACTTAGATGGGGTCTTTGTAGGGACCTTATGTATTGGAGGTGTGGAAACACATGTCCTGTTTGATACTGGAGCCTCACATAGTTTTGTGAGTCCAGAAATGATTGGGAAAGGATTGTTTTGTATTGGTTCAGGGGATGATCCTGGGTTGTCGTTGCGGCCGGAGGCCAAAGGATGCAATCACAAGGCCTGGTAAGGGATATCCCAGTTATGATACAAGGGAGGGCATTGCCTGTGGATCTTGTAGTGGTGAGCCTTAAGAATCATGAAGTGATCTTAGGGATGGATTGGCTTGGAAAGAATCGGGCCACCTTAGATTATCACCGAGGAAGGGTGCAGTTTGAGAGTGGGTGTGGACCCCCGATCAGGTTCCAAGGTATCCGACCAACCTCAGGTAGCTTAGTGGTCTCAGCGGTCCAAGTGGAAAGTATGCTGAGGAATGGTTGTGAGGCCTGGTTGGCGACCATTAGCACTAAGGAGGTTGTGGGGGGTGGTAGCCCGGACGGGATTCGGTTGGTTCAAGAGTTTAGTGATGTATTTCGGGCGCTTCAGGGTGTGCCTCCTGATAGGGCTGACCCGTTCATGATCGAACTTGAACCTGGAACGGTCCCAATGTCCAAAAGTCCGTACCGGATGGCACCAGCTAAGATGGCTGAGTTAAAGAAACAACTTGAAGAGTTGGTGGATAAGGGGTTTATACGCCCAAGTGTGTCCCCATGGGGAGCACCAGTCCTCTTTGTCAAAAAGAAGGATGGGAGTTTGAGATTGTGCATTGACTATAGGGGGCTGAACAGGGTTACTATCAAGAATAAGTACCCCTTGCCCAGGATTGATGAGTTGCTAGATCAGTTGAGAGGAGCCAAGTGGTTCTCAAAAATTGATTTAGCATCAGGCTACCATCAAATCCCCATTGCACCAGAGGATGTGCAAAAGACAGCATTCAGGACAAGGTATGGCCACTATGAGTTTGTGGTCATGCCATTTGGACTGACCAATGCACCAGCAGCCTTCATGAAGATGATGAATGGTATCTTCCGAGATTACTTAGATGAATTTGTAATCATCTTTATTGAGGATATACTAGTATACTCTAAGACTGAGGAGGACCATGAGAAGCATCTCAGGTTGGTGCTGGAACGGCTAAGGGAGCAGCAGCTATTTGCTAAGTTAAGCAAGTGCAGTTTCTGGCAGAAGAGTATTGGATTCCTAGGCCATGTGGTGTCTGAGGAAGGAGTTTCTGTTGACCAGGAGAAGGTCAAGTGTATACAGGAGTGGCCAAGACCAAAGAATGCTACTGAAGTTAGAAGCTTCTTGGGTTTGGCCGGGTACTACAGGAAGTATGTCAAGGGGTTTGCAAGTGTGGCACAACCTATGACACAACTTACTGGAAAGGATGTGAAGTTCACATGGTCTGATGCATGTGATAAGAGCTTTCAGGCCTTAAAGATCATGTTGACCAGTGCACCAGTGCTAGTGCTGCCTGAGGCTGACCAACCATATGTGGTTTACACAGATGCATCCATCACCGGATTAGGCTGTGTGCTCACACAGCATGGGAAAGTCATTGCTTATGCCTCTAGGCAACTAAGGAAGCATGAGGGCAACTACCCAACTCATGACCTGGAGATGGCTGCAGTGGTATTTGCTCTGAAGATATGGAGGTCCTACTTGTATGGTGCCAAGGTTCAGATCCTAACCGACCACAAGAGTCTCAAGTACATTTTTACTCAGCCTGAGTTAAACTTGAGGCAGAGAAGGTGGATGGAATTTGTGGCGGATTATGATCTTGATATTACTTACTATCCGGGCAAAGCAAATCTGGTAGCAGATGCCTTGAGCCGGAGGAGAGCTGAAGTGTCAGCTGAAAGAGAAGCTGAGGTATTGGAAGGGATGGTCAGGTCTTTGAATCTAAACACCTTGGTCAGTGAGGATGAACCTCTGGGGCTAGAGGTTGTGGATCAGGCTGATCTCCTGAGTAGAATCAGACAAGCACAATGCTTGGATGAGAACTTGCAAAAGGTTGCAAGGAATGACAAGACAGAGTACCAGACGGCCAGCAATGGTACCATTTTGGTACAGGGGCGTGTGAGTGTTCCGAGTGACCGGGGACTAAAGGAAGAGATTATGAGACAAGCTCATAAGTCTAAGTTCTCATTGCACCCGGGGTTGAATAAGATGTATAGGGACATGAAGAGGTATTACCATTGGGTGAGGATGAAGGCAGATGTGGCCGAGTGGGTGGCTAAGTGTCCAACTTGCCAACTGGTTAAGGCCGAGCATCAGGTTCCCAGTGGTTTACTTCAGAACCTCCCTATACCGGAGTGGAAGTGGGATCACATCACAATGGACTTTGTGACTGGGTTCCCAACGACAAAGAGTAAGAAGGATGCAGTTTGGGTGATTGTGGACCGACTGACCAAGTCTGCACACTTCTTACCAATCAAGAAGGGTGATGGAGTGGATGAGATAGTGAAGATCTACATTGATGAGATAGTGAGGCTGCATGGAGTGCCGGCCAGTATAGTCTCTGACAGAGACCCAAGGTTCACTTCTTACTTCTGGAGGGCTTTTCAAAAGGCTTTAGGAACTAGAGTGAACATGAGTACATCCTACCATCCCCAAACGGATGGGCAATCAGAAAGAACTATCCAGACACTAGAAGACATGCTGAGGGCATGTGTACTAGACTGGGGCGACTCATGGGAGAAGCATTTGCCACTGGTGGAGTTTGCATACAACAACAGCTTTCACACCAGTATAGGTATGTCTCCCTATGAGGCATTGTATGGGCGGCGTTGCAGGACACCCTTATGCTGGACTCAAGTGGGGGAGCGCAGCATAATAGGCCCTGAGATTGTGGAGGAGACAACTGAGAAGATCAAGTTGGTCAAAGAGAAAATGAAAGAGGCACAAGATCGCCAAAAGAGTTATGCTGATAAAAGAAGAAAACATCTTGAGTTTGAGGTTGGTGATCTAATCTATCTCAAGATGATCACATTCAAGGGAAGGGCCAGAGTTTCTGGAAGAAAGAAACTGGACCCACGGTTCCTAGGTCCGTTCAGGATACTTGAAAGAGTTGGGGCAGTGGCCTACAAATTGGATTTGCCATCTGAGATGGATGCTTATCACAATGTGTTCCATGTGTCTCAACTAAGGAAGTGTCTGACTGACCAGGACATTGTGTTGCCTGAGATTCCAAAAGATCTTGGTAAGAACCTCACCTTAGAGACAAGGCCGGTTCGGATCATAGATAGAATGGAAAAGGCAATGAGGAGAAAGACTGTTCCTATGCTTAAGATAGTATGGGAATTCAATGGCAAAGACATTATCACATGGGAGACCGAGGCAAGGATGAAAGCTGAGTATCCCGAATGGTATAGTCAGTATGTGGATGGTGAACCATCAAGTGTGAACTCGGGGACGAGTTCCTTCCAAGTGGGGGAGACTTGTCATGTCCCAAGTTCTAGATAAAGCCATCTGGAGGGACCATGGTGCGAGGACAAGCACCAGCCAGGTCATGAGACCAAAGGGCAAGCGTATCATGGTCCAGAAATGGTGTTAAGTGCATCAGGAAGCTGAGACTTAACCAGAATGAAGGAAAGGTAAGCTCAAAGGAGCTGGACAAGTGTTTTGATAGCTGGCCGTTGAGTTTTGGTAGCTCGGGCAGCTAGGGAAGGAGTGAGGCAAGCTCACAGTGACTCAGGCAAGTCTAGGACAGCTCCAGTAGCTGGCAGGTCAGCTCACTCAGCTAGGGAAGCTAGTAACCAGCTCACCTCAGCTGGACGGAGTGATTAGCTCTTGGGCGGTTGGACCGGACCATGAGCGGTTATGGGTCCGGCTCGGTGGTGGCATGGTCAGGAGAGACCTTGGAGCTTGGCAAGTGAGCTAGGTACCTGGAGGAGTGTTGGCAGCTGGAGATCGATCAAGGGGAGCGGTTGGAGGCAGTTGGGAAGCGGTTTGGCCGAAGAGATGCAAAAGGAACCGTTTGTGCCTTTTCGCCCAAAACCGTGCAACCTCTCATCCCAACCGCCTGTCGATGACATTTCCTATAAATAGGAGTCATTGTTCATCGGTTTGAGGCACGAAAAACACTAGGCAAACCTCTGCCAAAATTCTACCAGAAAGAAAGAGGGAAGAGACCGGCGGTGAGGAGTGATCCGTGTGGTGTTCCGGTGTGATTTAAACGGTGGAAAAGGCTAAGGCAAGGCCATGGCAGACGGGCAAGGTGATAAGGACAAGAGGAAGGAGTCAGAGAAGGAGGGAGGCGCAGAGGAACGCACGCCTAAGGTATTGATGCACTCCGGATGGTGACCGCCCATGACCATGGGTTTATATGGTCTGGCCGGTTGAACCATGATGTGTTGGTTGCATCCGTTTCTTCCTTTCTCTGTATCAATCTCTCTTCTACCTTATTCTGATGTGATCTGAGGGTTTAAACCCACGGACAAACCCCCAGGGCTTGGATTGGTCAGTGTAATCTCTCCATGGCCTTGGTTGGGGAGGTATGGTCCGATCTCATGGTTCCCAAGGGAATTATTGGGGTTTGACGATTGTAATCTCTTAAATGGGATTTTTAATGAATTATCAAAGTGTTAGATTCAATTTATATCATGGATTTGGGGTTGGTCCAATTTGGCCGGTTGGCGGTTCATGGTCAAGGTCGATATGACTGAGGCCGGTTCTGAGGAATCCAATTGGACCATTCTCTTAGTTTGGATTTATCATGATTTATCATGTAGAGTATAGAGTTTTTGGCCGAGCATTTAGTGTGGTCAGAAATGGGCATTAGATGTGATCTAGGATCCGGAACCATGTACTAGTTAGATTGATGTTAGGATATCGGATCATATGTGTATTCATGTGTTGTGGTTTGGTTTCAGGAACCAGCAGTGATCGTGGTAAAGCAAAGGAGTCTTGAAGACTTGGCTGTGGATGGATGTGTGATGTGTGTCTAGTTAGAATTGAACTTATGATAGCCTATTGTGCAACTGGTGTGATATGAATGATTTGTATGGATCACATTGACTTATATATATGAAATGATCTTTCTTTCATGCTTCCGCAATGTACTTGTTGTTTATGAACCTCAAATAAAAATGAAAATGACTTAGAAACTATTGGACCTAAACCGGCTTAACTACACTTAGACATCTAGGGAAGTACTTGGACTGGTTGGATCACGGGATCCAGGTTCGGGTCTTACAACCCTCACGCTGCATCTTGTGTAGAGTACCGACCAAACCACGACACTCGCGAAAATCGCCTACAAAGTCCTGAGCCTCTTTGTACGCTTCAAATTCGGTAGAGAAAATTTCGGCCCTTCGGTTCAGCTCGGCGGCAGCTCTTCTCCGCCCGCTCCTTTCCGCACGAACGAAGGCTCGAGCCTGGACCTCGGCTTGCCGGCGTTTTTGCTCCTCCACCTCCAACCGATACCTGGCGAATTCCCTTTCTGTTTCCTCCGCTTTGAAACGGGCCAGACGGGCAGTACGAAAACTTCCATCGATCGATGCGTTCCACACTCTCACGGCCGGCACGTTCAGCTGGCTGATTACGATTCCGAAACGGTCGAGAGCCTGAACAATGACCCCAGGGATTGGGAACCACAGTCGGCATTGCGTCAGGAACGCCTCGTAGCAACTAAAGTAACCCTTCGGAGGATGCTCCGAGCTCTCATTCCCACGAGGAATGCGAAACATGACTCCCTTCGGAACCTCATAAAACTCTCGAAGAGTTCCGAGATATTCAGGGGATACTTCGCTCGGCGAGTCAGTTTCCTTACGCGCCCTCAGAGGTCGCCGGGGAATCGGGATCACAGGAAGGGGAGCATCAGAACCGAAGACAGCGTCGCAATACGCGCTCCTGTCAATCTCTGGAACCTCGGGTTTCGGAAATTTCTCCTCGGCATGGAAACTATCCGAAGACGAGTGAGACTGCCTCCTCGAGGATTTTGATCTTGAAGTCATTCTTTTCTTAAAGGTAGAGAGAGAATTTGCAAGAGAGAGATTAACTTAAGATTCTTGGGTGAAATAAGAATGGTAAAGAATTCACAAGTCTTTATAGGCAAGGATTTGACTATTCACCCCGACCTTCGACACGATTTCGTCTCCATACTTTCCTCACGAACCATACCGCAAGCTAGGACCTACAAACCCTACGGCTCCTAGCTAGCTGGGGGGCTAACTATTGGGGTCAAAATCGGTCAAGACGAAATCGATGTCCGAAAGTCTCGGAAAAACATGAAAGATGTTAGAGCAACCTCGAGAGACTAATTGTTAATCGAGAAACCTTGGAAAAATATTAAGTTCGAGATTAATCATCTCGAAATCAACTGCTAGAAACGTTTTCTACACGAGGAAAAACCTACGGAAAACTAAAAAGAACGCAAAAACCCGCACAAGCCGAAGGAACCGAGCAGCCGACTCCGGTTGCGGCCGTGGCCGCCGGGCGGCTAGCCCCCGTATGTCCGAACATGCTAATCTGGAATCATGAAGATATTGCCATATGTCCGAACATGCTAATCTGGAATCATCTGGATAGAAAGTGGGATATCTTCTTAATCACAACTCCTATGAGATTTATTCAACTTCCTGGTTATTCTCCACTGATTAGTGGTTCCAAATAAATCTTCTTAGATCGAGGTTCATCCTGGTATGATAAGACTCATGAAGATAATGGCATATGTCCGAACAGGCTAATCTGGAATCATCTGTATAGAAAGTGGGATATCTTCTTACTCACAACTCCTATGAGATTTATTCAACTTCCTGGTTATTCTCCACTGATTAGTGGTTCCCAATCAAGCTTCTTACATATTGGTTCATCCTGGTTTGATAAGAATCATGAAGATATGCCATATGTCCGAACAGGCTAATCTGGAATCATCTGGATCAAAAGTGGGATATCTTCTTAATCACAACTCCTATGAGATTTATTTCAACTTCTTGGTTATTCTCCACTGATTAGTGGTTCCAAATAAAGCTTCTTAGATCGTGGTTCATCCTGGTTTGATAAGAATCATGAAGATATTGCCATATGTCCGAACAGGCTAATCTGAATCATCTGGATAAAAAGTGGGATATCTTCTTACTCACAACTCCTATGAGATTTATTTAACTTCCTGGTTATTCTCCACTGATTAGTGGTTCAAAATAAAGCTTCTTAGATCGTGGTTCATCCTGGTTTGATAAGAATCATGAAGACATTGCCATATGTCCGAACAGGCTAATCTGGAATCATCTGGATAGAAAGTGGGATATCTTCTTACTCACAACTCCTATGAGATTTATTTAACTTCCTCGTAATTCTCCACTGATTAGTGGTTCCAAATAAAGCTTCTTAGATCGTGGTTCATCCTCGTTTGATAAGAATCATGAAGATAATGCCATATGTCCGAACATGCTAATCTGGAATCATATGGATAGAAGGTGGGATATCTTCTTGCTCACAACAGTTATGAGATTTATTCAACTTCCTGGTTATTCTCCACTGATTAGTGGTTCCAAATAAAGTGCAACGACCCAAACTCTATGGCCCGTCAAAGCCCATTAGGTTTGCAGGAGACTATTGGTGAGCCACCTATATAAACATTATTCCCCATTATTTTATTCTCCAGAAACCCTAAGTGTCAAAACCTTGCAGAGATAGAGCCGTCGCCTCAGTCTGAGTCGACACCGACCAGTTCATCACCGATCCGAGCCGGAGGTAACTCGAAACCGCCGCCCTTTATGTGGAAGTTTTTAAAACGATTCTTAAATCGATCATAACTCATTTACCGTATGGAATTTCGTGATTTTAAGACCACGATCGTGATCCTGACGTCGAGACGAATCCGGAGCCAGAAGATCAGCCGCAGACCACCGCCGACGCGCCGTCACGCGCCTCCACGCGCCGCCGCACCACCGCGCGTGCATCTCACGCGCTGCCACCTGTCGCCCCTGTTCGCCGGAGTCTTCGTCGCCGGTGACTGCTCCGGTAAGCCGCCGTCTCTTTGGTCGCCGGTCTCCGGTGATTCGCCCACTCGCCGTTGAGAATTGTATTTTGGGTTAGGCTAAACCGGTGATTAAATTGATTTAATTTTGGTTAAGGAAAACCAATCGGTCCGATTGAAATCGATTTTTGGTTTAACAAAACCGGCTGGTCAAATCGATTTCAATTTTGGTCAAGGGTTGACCGGCTTGGGTCAGAGTTGACCGGGTTGACCCTTTGACCAGCGGGTTGACTTTTTGACCAAATTCCTGGTTATCCGTTTTGGACCGTTCAAAGGGCGTTCTGACTCGATTTTTCGCCCTGATTTCAGATTTGGAGTCTGTTTGAGCAGTTGGAGTTCATAGCTACTACTTTTCCCCATTGCTAAGGTGAGGGCTATTCTCGTAATTTCTCGTACACGACTTAGGAACTCGAATAAGTATAATTTATTTCTAATATGTACAGTCTGTGTAAAATCGAGTCTGTCATTGTTTGTTTAGTTTTAGGTTGTTTGCTTAAACCGGAATTAGGGTGTTAGATGATTCAACATTGATTGCTTTTCGTTTTGTAAATTCTTAGATGTGTTGAGACATATTTAGAGATGTATTTATGTATGCTAGATTGTTTGCGGGGTTACGGACAGCTACAGTCGACCGGTTGGGCCGTAACCTAGTGTGCGTCGATAAATCGTCTACGGGCGGGGTGTCGAGCACTCTCTCGGGGTGTTGTTGGCCTGTTAGTGGGCAGCGGGTGTGCAACTCGTTAGGACCATTGTATGTTCTTTTGGTACTTTAGGTGTCGTGGTTGCTATATATTAGTGTTAAATTATATTTATCCGGAGTGCTATGTCTAAGTCAATGAAATTCGGGCTTAGCATCCCATACCCCACTGAGTGACTCTCCTGTTACTCATTCCTCATTTTTCCTCCCTTTCAGGTGAGACAGACGAGTAGGAGACTGATCGGACAGCTAGTGTTTCTAGGCGTTTTCATTGTTTTTATTCTCAGACTTATATTTTATTATTCTATTATTTTTGGCGATTATTTCAGTATTTGAGTTATTGGATTTATGGATTTATTTCGTTATTTATATGAAAGCTGACTTTGAGACTTTTATTGGATTTTGAGATACAATTGTGGTTTGGTTACACGCCGGTGTCGAGTGAGGATGAACTGGGTGTTACAATTTGGTATCATAGCGGGGTTGTGTCTCGGCCCTGACCCGGGACGCCGGTTAAGGGACCTGGTTTTCAAAGATATAAAAACTTTTCAACGGTTTTCAAAACTTAGAAACACCTTTCTGTTCGATAATGTTCCCTTAATCGTTATTGAACTGGATTAGCAGAAGTTGACTGTTTTTGCCATTATCTATTTCAGATGCCGCCAAAGAGAGGAGCTAAGCGTACTCGCACCGTTAGAGCCAGAGTTGATGCTCGCGAGGTTGTAGATGACCAGGCTCCACCAGTGGATGTTCAGACAGAAGGTGTGCCGCCAGTAGCCCCACCGATTGATCAGGCTGCACTCATGCAGATGGTTCAGGCAGCAGCTACGCAAGCTGCTCAGGCTGCCATTCAGCAGGTTACCCAGGAAGTAGCTCGGGTTGCTGCACTGGAAGCTGCTCGAGTAGCCGCACAAGAAGTTGCTCGCCAGTTGGCTGCCGCTCAGGTTCCACCACAGCAGGTCCCAGTGCAGCAGGTCCCAGCGCAGCAGGTCCCAGTGCAGCAGGTCCCAGTACAGCAGGTTCCAGCAGCGCAGATTCCCCAGGTACCATTGCAGCAGGTTCCAGCAGCGCAGATTCCTCAGGTACCATTGCAGCAGGTTCCAGGCCAGCAGATTCTGCCACCTCCACCGCCATTACCACAGGTTTATCCAACTCATGATGAGAGGTATTACCGACTCACCAGTATGATGAAGAACATGGGTATGGAGCATTTTGTAGGAACAGTGGATCCTACAGCTGCTTATGATTGGAAGCTGAGTCTGCAACGAAAGCTGGAGAAATTAACTGTCCCCCAGAGTTTAAGCTTAGATTGGCTATGCAGTATTTGCGTGGAGATGCATTGGTATGTTGGGAGGGAGTGCGATTGAACCATGGGCCTGACATTCTCACTTTTGAAGATTTTATCTAGGAGTTTGATAAGAAGTACTTTCCGAAACAAGCTATAGATAGAAAGAAGAGGGACTTCGAGCATGTGAGCCAGGGTGACTTGTCGATCAAGCAGTATGAGGTTAAGTTCAACCAGCTTCGCAGATTTGTTGGAAGTGGTATTCCTGAAGATGAGTTGATCAGGAAGTTTTTGGATGGGATGCGTTTGGAGATTCACAACAGGTGCAATGTCGTCACTTACTACAGATTGGGAGACTTGGTGGAGAAAGCAGCTGAACAGGAAGCAGGTTGGATAGAGGAGCATAAACTTCTCAAATCTGCTCAGCCTAAGCCTGGGAGGACTACAGAGTCTCAGAGGAGGACCGGAGACCAGTCAGAGGCACCGTATTGTTCTCGATGTCGTCGTCACCATAATGGACACTGTACCAAGTGTTTTACTTGTGGACGGTTGGGGCACACCATGAAGTTTTGCCGGGTGAGACCAGCAGATGCATCTTAAGTTAGGCAGAATACAGCACCAGCAGCACCAGCAGCTGCAGTAGTCGCACCAGGAGCTTGCTTTAATTGTGGCAAGCAAGGCCATTTTGCCAGAGATTGCACGACAGAGCCTGCCGCAAAGCGTCAGCCATCGCTCCACGAGTGTATGCTTTAGGAGGAACTGATGGAGCTGAGCCGACAGCTGGTATGTAATCATACCCTATCTTTTCTTTTGAGTACTTGTGTTGGTGATTATAGTGTTTAGTAAAAAAAAAATGTGTGTAGGATCGTTTTCTGTTGGATGTGAGATAGCTCACACTCTTTTCGACACAGGAGCTTCCCATAGCTTCGTGAGTTCGCGGCTAGTCAAGTCTTGGTCCTTTCAAGGTGTCTTTGACCCAAAGAAGAATATTATAACAGCTGGCATAGAGAGTTTAGGAACCCTTGGTATCCATCGAGAGGTACCAGTTGTACTAGGAGGAGTGGAATTCATCGGAGACTTATCAGAGATGGAGCTAGATTACTACGATGTTATACTTGGGATGGATTGGCTGTCGCGGCATCGAGTGGTGGTAGATTGGCCAAGGGCAAGAGTTCTTATCCCTAGAGAGGAAGGGAATATCACATTCCAGTGCATCCAAGTTCAGCTGGGAGTTTCTATTATCTCCATGATGCGTGCTGAGGACTTGTTGGAGAGAGGAGCAGAGGGATTTCTAGCAACTATCTCGGTGGTTAAAGATGATGGACATTTAGAGTTGCAAGACATACCTGTGGTTGCAGGGTTTCAAGATGTATTTGAGGCTTTAAAAGGGCCACCACCAGCCAGAGATGATGTCCTCACCATTGAGTTGGAACCAGGAACAGCACCAGTTTCACGGGCTCCGTACCGATTAGCACCAGCAGAGATGGCTGAATTGAAAAAGCAGTTGGAGGAGTTATTGGAGAAAGGTTTCATCAGACCTAGTACTTCACCTTGGGAGCACCAGTATTGTTTGTGAAGAAGAAAGATGGGAGTTTCAGGCTTTGTATTGACTACAGAGGGTTAAACAAGGTGACCATCAAGAACAAGTATCCACTTCCGCGAATCGATGAGTTGCTGGACCAGTTGCAGGGAGCTTCATGGTTTTCTAAGATAGACTTGGCATCAGGTTACCACCAGATTGCGATAGCAGATGGAGATGTACGGAAGACGGCTTTTCGGACACGTTATGGTCATTATGAGTTTGTGGTGATGCCATTTGGGCTGACCAACGCACCTGCAGCGTTCATGAAGTTGATGAATGATGTTTTTCGCGAGTACTTGGATAAGTTTGTGATTGTCTTCATCGATGATATTTTGATTTATTCTCGGAGCAGAGAAGAGCATGCGGAGCATTTGCAGATTGTTTTGGAGAAGCTGAGAGAACATCACTTGTTTGCTAAACTGAGTAAATGTAGCTTCTGGCAGAGGAAGATTGGATTTTTGAGCCATGTAGTTTCTGAGGCAGGAGTTGCTGTTGACCAAGAGAAGATTACTGCAATTTCAGAGTGGCCGACACCTAAGAGTGCTACAGAGATTCGCAGCTTTTTGGGTCTAGTAGGTTATTACAGGAAGTACATCAAGGGTTTTGCCAGTATCGCTAAGCCGATGACAGAGTGGACAGGCAAGGATGTTAAGCTTGTTTGGACTGATGAGTGTTCACAGAGCTTCACTGAGCTAAAGCGACGACTGATGAATGCACCAGTTCTGGTACTACCGAGACCAGGAATACCATATGAGGTTTATACAGATGCGTCAAGTACTGGTTTGGATTGTGTATTGATGCAGGAGGGTCATGTTATTGCTTATGCATCATGCCAGTTGAGACCTCACGAGGTTAACTACCCTACTCACGATCTGGAGTTAGCAGCAGTTGTGTTTGCACTAAAAATTTGGAGGTCATATCTGTATGGAGAGAAGGTTAAGATCCTTACAGACCACCAGAGTTTGAAGTATATTTTTACTCAGGCAGATCTAAACTTGAGGCAGCGAAGGTGGATGGAGTTGTTAGCAGACTACGACCTGGATATTACTTACCATCCTGGCAAAGCCAACCAGGTGGCAGATGCCTTGAGTAGACGCAAGATTGATGTGTCAGGAACCAAAGAGGTTCAAGAGCTGATGGCGACACTTGCCACTCTCAGAGTGTGCGCAGTTACTGCAGAGGGGGAGACATCTGGTCTTGATGCCTTGGAGAATGCAGATTTATTATGGAGGATACGCAAGGTTCAGGATAATGACAAGGTTTTGGTTAAGCAGATTGAGATTGAGAGTAACGGTTATCATAGAGCTATGAGTGGGATGTACATGTATCGGAACCGAGTCTGTGTGCCTGATGATAAGTTGTTAAGAAAAGAAATCTTACAGCAGGCACACCACTCAAAATTTGCTATCCATCCGGGCAACACTAAGATGTACAGAGATTGAAGCGCTATTACCATTGGCCTGGTATGAAGAAAGATGTTACTACATTTGTATCGCAGTGTCAGATGGTTAAGGCTGAGCATCAAGCGCCTAGCGGGTTGTTGCAAAACCTACCATTGCCAGAATGGAAATGGGACATGGTGACTATGGATTTTGTTTCTGGACTACCGATAACCACGGGTGGGAAGAATGCTGTTTGGGTGATTGTAGACAGACTCACCAAGTCTGCTCATTTTCTGCCGATTAAGAAGACAGATGGAGGTACACAGTTGGCACATATATACATCGATGAGATTGTGAAGTTGCATGGGGTTCCTGTTAGTATTGTTTCTGATCGAGATCCAAAATTCTCATCCGCTTTTTGGGGAGCCTTTCAGAAGGCGCTTGGGACGAAAGTCCATATGAGTACAACCTATCACCCACAGACTGACGGACAATCAGAGAGGACTATTCAGACATTGGAGGATATGCTTAGGGCTTGCGTCCTAGATTGGGAGGGTAGCTGGGGAAAGTATCTACCTCTAGTTGAGTTTGCCTACAACAACAGTTATCATTCGAGCATTGAGATGGCACCGTATGAGGCACTTTATGGTAGGCCTTGTCGTACACCACTTTGTTGGACAGAAGTGGGGGAGAGACGAGACTTAGAACCAGCAATGGTTCAGGAGACAATAGAGCAAGTGGAGATGCTCAAGACTCGGCTTAAGTAAGCCCATGACCGTCAGAAGAGTTATGCAGACAAGCGCCGTAAGGATTTGGAGTTTCAGATGGGCGACTTGGTATACCTGAAAATGAGGACATTTCAGGGAGGATCTAAGACTCGAAAGCAAAAGAAGCTTAAACCAAGATATATGGGATCGTACCCTATTTTGGAGCGGATTGGAGCAGTGGCTTATAAATTACAGTTATCAGAAGAGTTATCAGACTTTCATGATGTGTTCCACGTGTCTGTTTTGAGGAAAGTTGTAAGAGAGCCAGAGCTTATTTTGCCTCAGCCGCCAAGATATCTTGGTAAAAATTTGTCTGCACCTTGTCAGCAAGTTGAGATTGTTGAGCGTCAAGCGAAAGCTGTTCAGGGAATGTTGACCAGTATGGTCAAGGTCCGTTGGGAAAGAGACGGGATCCAGGAGGAGACCTGGGAGACCGGGACTCAGATGAGGATTGACTATCCAGAGCTCTTTCAGGATGGAACTGGACAGATACCACATAACTTAAATTCGGGGACAAATTCTTTTCAAGTGGGGGAGAGTTGTAACGACCCAAACTCTATGGCCCGTCAAAGCCCATTAGGTTTGCAGGAGACTATTGGTGAGCCACCTATATAAACCATTATTCCCCATTATTTTATTCTCCAGAAACCCTAAGTGTCAAAACCTTGCAGAGATAGAGCCGTCGCCTCAGTCTGAGACCGTACCGTCGCCACCACCGCGTTCTGAGTCGACACCGACCAGTTCATCACCGATCCGAGCCGGAGGTAACTCGAAACCGCCGCCCTTTATTTGGAAGTTTTTAAAACGATTCTTAAATCGATCATAACTCGTTTACCGTATGGAATTTCGTGATTTTAAGACCACGATCGTGATCCTGACGTCGAGACGAATCCGGAGCCAGAAGATCAGCCGCAGAACACCGCCGACGCGCCGTCACGCGCCTCCACGCGCCGCCGCACCACCGCGCGTGCATCTCACGCGCCGCCACATGTCGCCGCTGTTCGCCGGAGTCTTCATCGCTGGTGACTGCTCCGGTAAGCCGATGTCTCTTTGGTCGCCGGTCTCCAGTGACTCGCCGGTGACTCGGTGACTCGGCTGAGTCGACTCGGTGAGTCGAACCGTTGACCGGTCAAGCCGGTTTAATTTGATTTGATTTCGGTTTGTTAGTTATTGAGAATTGGATTTTGGGTTAGGCTAAACAGGTGACTAAATTGATTTAATTTTGGTTAAGGAAAACCAATCGGTCCGATTGAAATCGATTTTTGGTTTAACAAAACCGGCTGGTCAAATCGATTTCGATTTTGGTCAAGGGTTGACCGGCTTGGGTCAGAGTTGACCGGGTTGACCCTTTGACCAGCGGGTTGACCCTTTGACCAAATTCCCGGTTATCCGTTTTGGACCGTTCGAAGGGCGTTCTGACTCGATTTTTCGCCCTGATTTCAGATTTGGAGTCTGTTTGAGCAGTTGGAGTTCATAGCTACTACTTTTCCCCATTGCTAAGGTGAGGGCTATTCTCGTAATTTCTCGTACACGACTTAGGACCTCGAATAAGTATAATTTATTTCTAATATGTACAGTCTCTGTGAAATCGAGTCTGTCATTGTTTGTTTAGTTTTAGGTTGTTTGCTTAAACCGGAATTAGGGTGTTAGATGATTCAACATTGATTCAGCTACAATCGACCGGTTGGGCCGTAACCTAGTGTGCGTCGATAAATCGTCTACGGGCGGTGTGCCGAGCACTATCTCGGGGTGTTGTTGGCCTGTTAGTTGGCAGCGGGTGTGCAACTCGCTAGGACCATTGTATGTTCTTTGGGTACTTTAGGTGCCGTGGTTGCTATATATTAGTGTTAAGTTATATTTATCTGGAGTGCTATGTCTAAGTCAATGAAATTCGAGCTTAGCATCCCATACCCCACTGAGTGACTCCCCTGTTACTCATTCCTATTTTTCCTCCCTTTAAGGTGAGACAGACAAGTAGGAGACTGATCGGACAGCTGGTGTTTCTAGGCATTTTCATTGTTTTATTCTCAGACTTATATTTTATTATTCTATTATTTTCGGCGATTATTTCAGTATTTGAGTTATTGGATTTATGGATTTATTTCATTATTTATATGAAAGCTGACTTTGAGACTTTTATTGGATTTTGAGATACAATTGTCGTTTGGTTACACGCCGGTGTTGAGTGACGATGAACCAGGTGTTACATAAAGCTTCTTAGATCATGGTTCATCCTGGTTTGATAAGAATCATGAAGATATTGCCATATGTCCGAACATGCTAATCTGGAATCATCTGGATAGAAAGTAGGATATCTTCTTACTCACAACTCATATGAGATTTATTCAACTTCCTGGTTATTCTCCACTGATTAGTGGTTCTAAATAAAGCTTCTTAGATCGTGGTTCAGCCTGGTTTGATAAGAATCATGAAGATAATGGCATATCTCCGAACAGGCTAATCTGGAATCATCTGGATAGAAGGTGGGATATCTTCTTGCTCACAACACTTATGAGATTTATTAAACTTGCTGGTTTTTCTCCACTGATTAGTGGTTCCAAACAAAGCTTCTTAGATCGTGGTTCATCCTGGTTTGATAAGAATCATGAAGATAATGCCATATGTCCGAACAGGCTAATCTGGAATCATCTGGATAGAAGGTGGGATATCTTCTTGCTCACAACACTTAGATTTATTCAACTTCCTGGTTATTCTCCACTGATTAGTGGTTCCAAATAATCTTCTTAGATCGTGGTTCATCCTTGTTTGATAATAATCATGAAGATATTGCCATATGTCCGAACATGCTAATCTGGAATCATCTGGATAGAAGGTGGGATATCTTCTTGCTCACAACACTTATGAGATTTATTCAACTTCCTGGTTATTCTCCACTGGTTAGTGGTTCCAAATAAAGCTTCTTAGATCGTTGTTCATCCTGGTTTGATAAGAATCATGAAGATATTGCCATATGTCTGAACATGCTAATCTGGAATCATCTGGATAGAAAGTGGGATATCTTCTTGCTCACAACTCCTATGAGATTTATTCAACTTCCTGGTTATTCTCCACTGATTTAGTGGTTCCAAATAAAGCTTCTTAGATCGTGGTTGATCCTGGTTTGATAAGAATCATGAGGATATTGCCATATGTCCGAACGCTAATCTGGAATCACCTGGATAGAAAAAGGGATATCTTCTTACTCACAACTCCTATGAGATTTATTCAACTTCCTGGTTATTCTCCACTGATTAGTGGTTCCCAATCAAGCTTCTTACATATTGGTTCATCCTGGTTTGATAAGAATCATGAAGATAATGGCATATGTCCGAAAAGGCTAATCTGGAATCATCTGGATAGAAGGTGGGATATCTTCTTACTCACAACACTTATGAGTTTATTCAACTTCCTGGTTATTCTCCACTGGTTAGTGGTTCCAAATAAAGCTTCTTAGATCCTGGTTCATCCTGGTTTGATAAAAATCATGAAGATATTGCCATATGTCCGAACAGGCTAATCTGGAATCATCTGGATAGAAAGTGGGAAATCTTCTTACTCACAACTCCTGTGAGATTTATTCAACTTCCTGGTTATTCTCCACTGATTAGTGGTTCCAAATAAATATTCTTAGATCGTGGTTCACCCTGGTTTGATAAGAATCATGAATATATTGCCATATGTCTAAACAAGCTAATCTGGAATCATCTGGATAGAAAGTGGGATATCTTCTTAGTCACAACTCCTATGAGATTTATTCAACTTCCTAGTTATTCTCCACTGATTAGGGGTTCCAAATAAAGCTTCTTAGATCGTGGTTCATCCTGGTTTGATAAAATCATGAAGATAATGGCATATGTCCGAACAGGCTAATCTGGAATCATCTGGATAGAAGGTGGGATATCTTCTTGCTCACAACACTTATGAGATTTATTCAACTAAAGCTTCTTAGATCGTGGTTTTTCTCACTTTCATCCTGGTTTATTTGGAACCACTAATCAGTGGAGAATACCAGGAAGTTGAGTAAATCTCATAACTGTTGTGAGCAAGAAGATATCCCACCTTCTATCCAGATGATTCCAGATTAGCATTTTGGACATATGCCATTTATCTTTCATGATTCTTATCAAACCAGGATGAACCACGATCTAAGAAGCTTATTTGGGAACCACTAATCAGTGGAGAATAACCAGGAAGTTGAAATAAATCTCATAGGAGTTGTGATTAAGAAGATATTCCCACTTCTATCCAGATGATTCCAGATTAGCCTGTTTCGACATATGGCAATATCTTCATGATTCTTATCAAACCAGGATGAACCAATATGTAAGAAGCTTGTTTGGGAACCACTAATCGGTGGAGAATAACCAGGAAGTTAAATAAATCTCATAGAAGTTGTGAGTAAGAAGATATCCCACTTTCTATCCAGATGATTCCAGATTAGCCTGTTCGGACGTATGGCAATATCTTCATGATTCTTATCAAACCAGGATGAACCACGATCTAAGAAGCTTTATTTGGAACCACTAATCAGTGGAGAATAATCAGGAAGTTGAATAAATCTCATAAGTGTTGTGAGCAAGAAGATATCCCACCTTCTATCCAGATGATTCCAGATTAGCCTGTTCGGACATATGTCATTATCTTCATGATTCTTATCAAACCAGGATGAACCACGATCTAATAAGTTTTATTTGGAACCACTAATCAGTGGAGAATAACCAGGAAGTTGAATAAATCTCATAGGAGTTGTGATTAAGAAGATATCCACTTTCTATCCAGATGATTCCAGATTATTCTGTTCGGACATATGGTAATATCTTATGATTCTTATCAAACCAGGATGAAACACGACTAAGAAGCTTTATTTAGAACCACTAATCAGTGGAGAATAACCAGGAAGTTGAATAAATCTCATAAATGTTGTGAGCAAGAAGATATCCCACCTTCTATCCAGATGATTCCAGATTAGCCTGTTCGGACATATGGCATTATCTTCATGATTCTTATCAAACCAGGATGAACCAATATGTAAGAAGCTTAATTGGGAACCACTAATCAGTGGAGAATAACCCGGAAGTTGAATAAATCTCATAGGAGTTGTGAGTAAGAAGATATCCCACTTTCTATCCAGATGATTCCATAGTATCCTGTTTCGGACATATGACAATATCTTCATGCTTCTTATCAAACCAGGATAAACCACGATCTAAGAAGCTTTATTTGGACCACTAATCAGTGGAGAATAACCAGGAAGTTGAATAAATCTCATAGGAGTTGTGGGTAAGAATATATCCCACTTTCTATCCAGATTATTCCAGATTAGCCTGTTCGGACATATGCCATTATCTTCATGATTCTTATCAAACCAGGATGAACCACGATCTAAGAAGCTTTATTTGGAACCACTAATCAGTGGAGAATAACCAGGAAGTTGAATAAATCTCATAGGAGTTGTGAGTAAGAAGATATCCCACCTTCTATCCAGATGATTCCAGATTAGCATGTTCGGACATATGGCATTATCTTCATGATTCTTATCAAAACCAGGATGAACCAATAGTAAGAAGCTTATTGGAACCACTAATCAGTGGAAATAAAGCTTCGCAGATCGTGGTTCATCCTGGTTTGATAAGAAGCATGAAGATAAGGCATATGTCCGAACAGGCTAATCTGGAATCATCTGGATAGAAAGTGGGATATCTTCTTACCCACAACTCCTATGAGATTTATTCAACTTCCTGGTTATTCTCCACTGATTAGTGGGTCCAAATAAAGCTTCTTAGATCGTGGTTCATCCTGGTTTGATAAGAAGCATGAAGATATTGGCATATGTCCGAACAGGATACTATGGAATCATCTGGATAGAAAGTGGATATCTTCTTACTCACAACTCCTATGAGATTTATTCAACTTCCTGGTTATTCTCCACTGATTAGTGGTCCCAATTAAGCTTCTTACATATTGGTTCATCCTGGTTTGATAAGAATCATGAAGATAATGCCATATGTCCGAACAGGGCAATCTGGAATCATCTGGATAGAAGGTGGGATATCTTCTTGCTCACAACATTTATGAGATTTTATTCAACTTCCTGGTTATTCTCCACTGATTAGTGGGTTCTAAATAAAGCTTCTTAGATCGTGGTTCATCCTGGTTTGATAAGAATCATGAAGATATTACCATATGTCCGAACAGGCTAATCTGGAATCATCTGGATAGGAAAGTGGGATATCTTCTACTCACAACTCCTATGAGATTTATTCAACTTCCTGGTTATTCTCCACTGATTAGTGGTTCCAAATAAAGCTTATTAAATCGTGGTTCATCCTGGTTTGATAAGAATCATGAAGATAATTGACATATGTCCGAACAGGCTAATATGGAATCATCTGGATAGAAGGTGGGATATCTTCTTGCTCACAACACTTATGAGATTTATTCAACTTCATGGTTATTCTCCACTGATTAGTGGTTCCAAATAAAGCTTCTTAGATCGTGGTTCATCCTGGTTTGATAAGAATCATGAAGATAATTGCCATACGTCCGAACAGGCTAATCTGGAATCATCTGGATAGAAAGTGGGATATCTTCTTACTCACAACTTCTATGAGATTTATTTAACTTCCTGTTATTCTCCACGATTAGTGGTTCCAAACAAGCTTCTTACATATTGGTTCATCCTGGTTTGATAAGAATCATGAAGATATTGCCATATGTCCGAACAGGATACTATGGAATCATCTGGATATAAAGTGGGATATCTTCTTACCACAACTCCTATGAGATTTATTCAACTTCCGGGTTATTCTCCACTGATTAGTGGTTCCAATTAAGCTTCTTACATATTGGTCATCATCCTGGTTTGATAGAATCATGAAGATAATGCCATATGTCCGAACAGGCTAATCTAGAATCATCTGGATAGAAGGTGGGATATCTTCTTGCTCACAACATTTATGAGATTTTATTCAACTTTCCTGGTTATTCTCCACTGATTAGTGGTTCCAATAAAGCTTCTTAGTCGTGGTTCATCCTGGTTTGATAAGAATCATGAAGATATTACCATATGTCCGAACAGGCTAATCTGGAATCATCTGGGATAGAAAGTGGGATATCTTCTTACTCACAACTCCTATGAGATTTATTCAACTTCCTGGTTATTTTCCACTGATTAGTGGTTCCAAATAAAACTTATTAGATCGTGGTTCATCCTGGTTTGATAAGAATCATGAAGATAATGACATATGTCCGAACAGGCTAATCTGGAATCATCTGGATAGAAGGTGGGATATCTTCTTGCTCACAAACTCCTATGAGATTTATTCAACTTCCTGGTTATTCTCCACTGATTAGTGGTTCCAAATAAAGCTTCTTAGATCGTGGTTCATCCTGGTTTGATAAGAATCATGAAGATATTGCCATATGTCCGAACAGGCTAATCTGGAATAATCTGGATAGAAAGTGGGATATCTTCTTACTCACAACTTCTATGAGATTTATTTAACTTCCTGGTTATTCTCCACTGATTAGTGGTTCCAAATACAAGCTTCTTACATATTGGTTCATCCTGGTTTGATAAGAATCATGAAGATATTGCATATTGTCCGAAACAGGCTAATCTGGAATCATCTGGATAGAAAGTGGATATCTTCTTATCACAACTCCTATGAGATTTATTTCAACTTCCTGGTTATTCTCCACTGATTAGTGGTTCCAAATAAAGCTTCTTAGATCGTGGTTCATCCTGGTTTGATAAGAATCATGAAGATAATGGCATATGTCCAAACAGGCTAATCTGGAATCATCTGGATAGAAGGTGGGATATCTTCTTGCTCACAACAGTTTATGAGATTTACTCAACTTCCTGGTTATTCTCCACTGATTAGT
The DNA here is from genome assembly GCF_000801105.2 of Raphanus sativus. NCBI lineage: Eukaryota > Viridiplantae > Streptophyta > Magnoliopsida > Brassicales > Brassicaceae > Raphanus > Raphanus sativus. Next base: position 41,462 of record NW_026615722.1, read on the forward strand.
GGTTCCAAATAAAAC
>NW_026615723.1:0-41441 GCF_000801105.2 Raphanus sativus
CACCTTCTATCCAGATGATTCCAGATTAGCCTGTTCGGACATATGCCATTATCTTCATGATTCTTATCAAACCAGGATGAACTGTTAGAATTGAGAGATTATGATGTGTATATGAAGAACAGTGAAGTATTTGATGAAGAATGATGAAGAACAGATGAAGAATGTTCAAGAATAAGAGGAGAGAGGGGATGGACGAATTTGAGAGAGAATGTAGCTAGAATGGGAGATTAATTCTCCTTAATTTTATTTCTCAGATTGCACATTACATATATAGAAAAACCAGAGAGAGAAGGGACAATGACACAAATAATAAACAAAGAAAGACATTATTTAAATCAGTTCTGGTTGCCTGAAAGTGACAGGACCTAACAGCTCTTTTCTCCCAATCCAGAACATGTGACTCTTCCCATTTTGAATTCAAACCTTGCCAACTCCTCTCCAACAGTCCTATTAGTATCTGAAGGCATTCTGGACGAGTTCTTAAGTTCCTTGCCTCTCAAGGCAAGTTTGGGCAGAGTTGTTTACTTGTGATCCAAGACTAGACTGTCTTCTCTCTCAAGTAACTGCAGTATCTGATCTTCTCTTTGTCTTCTATTGTCAATACGTCTTCTTCTCTTTAGTTCTTCATCTCAATACTCCCCCTCAAGCTTGACTATATAGTCAAGCTTGGAAACATGAAGAACCTCCCTCATCAAAACCTTAGTGTGCAAAACCCAGTGGGACAAAAACACACAAAGGAAAAAGAGTAGAGGTCTCCATGTTAGGAGAATCAGTGAGATGTGAGGTCTATGAGTCCCAACTTAGAGTGGATGGACTCACAGACCTTGGTGCTTGCTGCCTTTGTGAAAATGTCAGCAAGCTGGTCTTTACTTCTGGTGTAACAAGGTAGGATGATTTGCTTCTCCACAGCTTGTCTCACCTTGTGGCAGTCTACTTCAATATGCTTGGTTCTTTCATGAAAGACTGAGTTGCTGGCAATATGAATGGCAGCCTGATTATCACAGTGCATTGTGATAGGTGTTGTAGTCTCAATGCCCAAGTCTCCAAGCAATCCCTTTATCCAAATCAACTCATTGGTAAGCTTCCTCATGGCCCTATACTCAGCTTCAGCACTTGAGCATGACACAACCTTCTGCTTCTTGCTCTTCCAAGTTACCAAGTTGCCTCCAATGAATGTGCAATAACCAGTAGTTGATCTCCTATCAACCCTGTCTCCTGCCCAATCAGCATCACAATAACCTACAATCTCTGTGCTTCCATTGCAAGCCATCCATACACCCTGACCAGGAGCCTCCCTCAGATATCTCATGATTCTTTCCACCATGTTCCAATGATGGATCTTTGGGGCCTGCATGTGCTGACTGACTTGGTTCACTGCAAAGCATATATCTGGCCTTGTAATGGTTAAATAGATGAGTTTTCCCACCATCCTTCTATACTGCTTCACATCCTCATAAGGTTTGTCCTCAAACTCCCCCTTTCTGAGTACTTTGTAGCCTTCTTCAAGTGGTGTTTTGGCTGTTCTTCCTCCAAGGTTTCCTGCCTCATTTAAAAGATCAAGTGTGTACTTCCTTTGAGACAAGAAGAGCCCCTCTTTAGAGCGGCATACTTCAATCCCAAGGAAGTACTTGAGTTCACCTAAATCTTTAATATCAAAAACAGATTTGAGGAATACCTTGGTTTCTTTGATGCCTTCTGTGTCACTGCCTGTGATGATTATATCATCCACATAGATCAAGATGACTACAATTCCTCTTGGACCAGAGAGAGTAAACAAGGTGTGATCAGCTTCTGATTTTCTGAATCCTCTTCCATTGAGTGTGGTACTCAGCTTGTGGTACCATGCTCTTGGAGATTGTTTCAGCCCATAAATTGCTTTCTTGAGCCTAAGGACATTTCCAGGCTTCACCAGTTTCTCTAAACCAGGAGGAGGATGCATATACACTTCATCTTCTAACTCTCCTTGAAGGAAAGCATTCTTGACATCCATCTGCCACAATTCCCACTCCAAATTTGTTGCAAGAGATAAGATGATCCGGATTGTATGCAGCTTGGCTACTGGTGCAAATGTATCAACATAATCCTCTCCATATGTCTGGGTGAAGCCTCTTGCAACCAATCTTGTTTTGCACCTCTCCACTTTGCCATTTGGTAGAAACTTGATAGTGAACACCCACTTGCTTGACACAGCTTTCTTTCCCTTTGGGAGTTCACTCTCATACCAAGTATCATTGATGATCATGGCATTGATCTCATCTCCAACTGATTTTCTCCATACCTCAAGCTCCATTGCTTCTTCATAAGATCTTGGTACATATGCTTCATAATGAAACCCTACTTGGTTTTGATTCCCTTTTTATGATCCTTGAGGGTGATTTGGTTTATGGGTTCGTTGGGATGGATAGAACAATGGTTTCTATGGATAATGAGGATAGATGGGAGATGGTTTGTGGAAGAAGGTAGAGATGGATGATGATACTTCAGTGTAAGATCGATGGGAAGATCAAACACTTGTTCGAATTGCCTCAGATCGAGCAGGTCACCGCTCAGACGTGATCTAGAGACAGGTTGCAAAGGGTTTGACTCCTAAGCAGACAATGTTCAGTGATGAACAAAGGATTCACAAGTTTGTAGAAGTTTTTAACAAAAAAGGTGAATGATTATTTTGAAACATTACAAGAGTTTATGTAGCACACAGATCACGTCTAGGACTTATTGGAAACACAAACTAAGACTTTTGACTTGTAGAAAACTAGACAGCATAGGAAATAGAAACAAGACTAAAGACCAAGACCGAAATTAATGAGTTTTGACTCCTTCCTTGACTGATTTCGACCAAGGCAGATTGCTGGACTATTTCTTGGGTTTTCTTGATGAGAATGGGTCAGAAACAAGGTGATAAAGGGCCTGTCGAAATTTGGTTTGAAACAAACCCATAATGAATCTTTTATGATCTTTTCCTTGAGCTGAAAGAGGTCCATTTCGTCCAGCAGCTAAACCAGCTCCATCTTCAGTGTAACTTAGCTCATCCAGCTCCAAATAAGTGTCACTCAGCTCACCCAGCTCCAAGGTAGTGTCACTTGTTGACATGAAGAAATAAAGAGTATTAGTCATGATAGTAAGATCAAGAATGGCGTAAAGGAGTAAGATAGATCAGCATGGTTAGAATAAGCAAAGAATCAACTTACCTTGGAAGACAAGTCTGTCCGTACAACCTAACCTACCTTGGAGAGCAAGACTTGGAGAGAAGGTGACTTAAAGTCAAGAGATGGCAAGAAGAATATCTCTGATCGACAATAGGAAGAAGAGAGACGTTGAGAAGCAAAGTCACGGGTTGGTCAATGATTCAAGATCTCTCCCACCCGTTAGGACCTGTCGCTCTCCACCTGACCAAGTCTGTGCATTCCAGTCCAAGAGTAGTCTAGTTTATATTATTTCTAGGATATCTTTGTTTATTATTGTCGACTGATCTATGTCTCCCTTGTCTCTCTTTAAATACTCATGTACTAGAAACATATCAAGTAAGGAAATATAATTCCTCTTCTTATTTTCTCTCTTGCGCAATATCACTCTCTCTCTCTCTCTCTCTCGGATTCTCACTCTGTTCTTGATTAATCTTCACACATACACTCTTGATTCATACAATTTATCATGGTATCAGAGCATCAAAGCTCTTGAAACCTATTTCTCTTCCGCAAATCTACTCTGTTCTTGTTTCAAATTCATCTCACAAACTTTCTCTCTCCTGTTCTTGGCGATTTGAAGAAAGATGGATGAACACAACAGCAACCACAAACATCTCAACATTCCTGTGACCTTGAAAGGGGTTAATTACCTCTTCTGGGCCAGGATGGTGAAGAGAGCTCTTGGAGGCAAAGGCTTGTGGAAGTATGCAACAACTGAAGCACCCACAAAGCCTACTGTCCAAGAAGAGAAGGGAAAAGAGAAAGAAGAAGCTGATGAAGACAAATGGGGCCAAGAAGACCTCATGGTGCTCTCAGCTCTCCTTAGTTCTCTTGAACCCGCAATCATGGAGTCCTACTCCTACTGTGAGACCACCAAGCAGCTATGGGACACTCTGTACAAAGTGTATGGGAATGTTTCCAACCTGACAAGGGTCTTTGAAGTGAAGAAAGCTCTCAATGGTCTCAACCAAGGGGACATGGAGTTTCAATCACACTTTGGCAAGTTCAGATCTCTTTGGGCCGAGCTGGAGCTGCTGAGACCTCACACTGTGGATCCTGACATTCTCCTAGCCAGGCGTGAAGAAGACAAAGTCTTTGGAATGCTTCTCACCCTCAACACATCCTATGGAGCACTAATCAAACACATCTTAAGAGCTGATAAACTCCCTGACCTAGATGATGTTTGTGCACAAATCCAGAAGGAAGAAGGGTCAGTAAGCTTGTTTGGAAGCAAAGGAGACTTAAACATGGCGCATCAAGCTGAGGAGATTGTTGCCAACAAAGCTGCTTACAAGCATGAGGATAGGAAGTCCTTGATCTGTGACCACTGCAAGAAGAAGGGTCATCTCAAAGACAAGTGCTGGATCCTGCACCCTCACCTAAAGCCAAACAAGTTCAAGGAACCAAGATCACAGTACCAGGATGCAAGAGCTAACTTCTCAGCTGATGGTGTTGAACCGGCGACTCCAAACCAAGGTGGTGGAAGCGCAATGGCATCTACATCAGTGTACAATACACCAAGGCCTAACCTGGATGAACTCCTCAAGAAGTCTGACTTGGATGCTCTCATCAAGGCCCTAAAAGAATCTGGTATCTCTAGAACTCTTGGTATCTCTCTCAATGCTTCTCACACTGCTGGTGATGTTTTAAACTTGTTAAAATCGGCTAAACCATTGATAATTGACTCTGGTGCTTCACATCATATGATTAGTGATTTAAACCTGATTAAAAACATAGTTCCAGCCTTAGGAAATGTGATGATAGCTAATGGTGATAAAATCCCAATTAAAGGGGTTGGCGATCTTAAGCTATTTGATAAAGAATCAAAAGCCTTTTATATGCCAACCTTTGCTTCAAACCTGTTATCTGTTAAGAGAGTCACAAATGATTTAAACTGTCATGTTACTTTCACTCCTAACAGTGTGTATTTTCAGGATATTGATTCAAGTAAGTTGCTTGGAAAAGGTGTCACAAAAGGAGATTTATACTTGCTTGAGGACACAAGACCAGCATCTGATTTATCTGTTGCATTTGTTTCTGTTTCTGATTTCCCTAAAGATGTAATGTGGCATGCTAGATTAGGACATCCTCATTCTCATGCCTTAAACATCCTGTTGCCTAGTGTTAATTTTCAAAATGATTGTGAAGCTTGTATTCTAGGAAAACATTGTAGAATTGTGTTTCCTAAATCCAAGACTATCTATGATAATTGTTTTGACTTGATTCATTCGGATGTATGGACTGCCCCATGTGCATCTAGAGAACACCATAAGTATTTCGTGACATTCATAGATGAAAAGTCTAAGTACACTTGGATAACTCTGTTGCAATCTAAAGATAGGGTGCTAGAAGCTTTTAAAAATTTTCAAAACTACATCACTAACCATTTCAATGTCAAGATTAAAATTCTTAGATCAGATAATGGTGGTGAGTACACTAGCACAGCCTTCAAACAACACTTAGCCGCGCATGGAATCATACATCAAACTAGCTGTCCCTATACTCCACAACAAAATGGTGTGGCTGAAAGGAAGAATAGGCATCTAATGGAGGTGGCCAGGAGCATTATGTTTCATGCAAATGTCCCTAAGAGGTTTTGGGGTGATGCAGTTGTCACTGCCACTTACCTTATCAACCGCACTCCCACTAGAGTCCTACTTGATTCCACACCATATGAGGTACTGAACAAAACTAAACCTTCCATAGATCATTTGAGGGTTTTTGGGTGTGTTTGCTTTGTCTTTGTACCAGGAGAACTAAGGAACAAGCTAGAACCTAAGAGCACTAAGGCTATGTTTATTGGCTACTCTACACATCAGAAGGGATACAAGTGTTATGTTCCAGAGACAAGAAGGGTCCTAGTGTCAAAGGATGTGAAGTTTCTGGAATCAAAAGGCTATTATGCTGAGAGGAGTTGGGAAGAGCTTGAAAATCTATCTCAATCTGCCTCGGACAGAGCAAGTAACCTTAGAGTGGTGATGGAGAGGCTTGGCATCAGTTTGTCTAGATCACCAGCCCCGGTCAGTGAGGTTCCAACACAAGCTACTGAAGAAGCAGCTACAGATGTTGAGATCACTCATCTTGATCCTGAAGGGGGTGATAGTACTGAGCAACAACCAATGCAACCTCAAGAAACCTCAGTATCTCATGATCAAGATGAGATGATAGCACCAACCGGAGTCACTGAAGCTGAAACAGAACCTGAGCAGATACAACCTAGAAGAAGTACAAGGATCAGGAAACCAGCTTCAGATTGGACTAAGACAAGAGTGTACTTCAATGCAGAAGCCGTGGCACACCCCATTAGTGCAGTATGCTCACTAGCTCACTACCCAGCAGAGCATCAAGCTTTCATCACCGAAGTGGATCAAGAATGGATTCCAAAGACATATGAGGAAGCCATGCAAGATGAGGAGTGGGGAGCATCTGTTGGAGATGAGATGGGAGCTATGGAAAAGAATGGAACTTACTTTGAAAGTGAGCTTCCCAAAGGAAAGAAAGCAGTGACAAGCCGGCTGATCTTCACAATCAAGTATGGAGCCAATGGAAAACCAGAGAGGAAGAAAACCAGACTGGTGGCAAGAGGCTACACTCAAGTTTATGGTGAAGATTACTTGGATACATTTGCACCAGTGGCAAAACTGCACACCATAAGAATCCTACTCTCACTTGCGGTCAACTTGGAGTGGGACTTGTGGCAAATGGATGTGAAGAATGCATTTCTTCAAGGAGAGTTAGATGATGAAGTATACATGAGACCTCCTCCTGGCCTTGAAGACATGGTGAAACCAGGAAATGTGCTTAGACTCAGGAAGGCCATCTACGGATTGAAACAATCTCCAAGAGCATGGTACCACAAGCTAAGCTCAACCTTGAATGGAAGAGGCTTTGTGAAATCACAAGCAGACCATTCTCTCTTCACGCTCACCAGCAAGGAAGGCATCATAGTCATTCTGGTATATGTGGATGACATAATCATCACTGGTAGCAACAAGGAAGGTATCATCTCAACTAAATCTTTCCTTAAATCTACTTTTGATATTAAGGATTTGGGAGAGTTAAGGTACTTCCTTGGGATTGAATTTTGCCGCTCTAAAGAGGGGTTGTTCATATCTCAAAGGAAGTACACACTTGATATCTTGAATGAGGCAGGAACCATTGGAAGTAGACAGGCCAAAACACCATTGGAAGAAGGCTACAAGGTGCTGCGAGAGGGGGAGTATGAAGCTACTCCATTCAAAGATGTCAAGAAGTATAGAAGAATGGTGGGCAAGCTCATCTATCTAACCATTACCAGGCCTGATGTGTGCTTTGCCGTGAACCAAGTAAGCCAGCACATGGGATCTCCTAAGGTTCATCACTGGAATATGGTGGAAAGGATCTTAAGATACTTGAGAGAAGCGCCTGGTCAAGGAGTGTGGATGGCATGTAACAAGAACACTGAAGTGGTTGGGTACTGTGATGCTGATTGGGCTGGAGATAGAGTTGATAGAAGATCAACTACAGGCTATTGCACCTTCATTGGAGGGAATCTGGTCACATGGAAGAGCAAGAAGCAGAAGGTGGTATCATGCTCAAGTGCTGAGGCAGAGTATAGATCAATGAGGAAGCTTACAAGTGAGCTTATATGGATCAAGGGACTGCTAAAAGACTTGGGGATCGAGATCAACACACCAATGACTATGCATTGTGACAACCAGGCGGCAATACACATAGCATCCAACTCAGTGTTTCATGAGAGAACCAAACACATAGAAGTAGACTGCCACAAGGTGAGACAGGCCGTGGAGCAGCAAGTAATTCTCCCATGCTACACAAGAAGTGAAGACCAGCTAGCTGATATCTTCACAAAGGCAGCAAGTACCAAAGTGTGTGAGTCCATCCATCCGAGGATGGGACTCATAGATATCTCATGTCACTGATCTCTCCTCCATGGAGTGATCTACTCTTTTTCCTTGGCTTGGATTTTATCCCACTGGGTTTTGCCTAGCTAAGGTTTTAATGAGGGATTGCTTCATGGCTTCCAAGCTTGACTTGTTTCATATGGTCAAGCTTGAGGGGGAGTGTTGACATGAAGAAATAAAGAGTATTAGTCATGATAGTAAGATCAAGAATGGCGTAAAGGAGTAAGATAGATCAGCATGGTTAGAATAAGCAAAGAATCAACTTACCTTGGAAGACAAGTCTGTCCGTACAACCTAACCTACCTTGGAGAGCAAGACTTGGAGAGAAGGTGACTTAAAGTCAAGAGATGGCAAGAAGAATATCTCTGATCGACAATAGGAAGAAGAGAGACGTTGAGAAGCAAAGTCACGGGTTGGTCAATGATTCAAGATCTCTCCCACCCGTTAGGACCTGTCGCTCTCCACCTGACCAAGTCTGTGCATTCCAGTCCAAGAGTAGTCTAGTTTATATTATTTCTAGGATATCTTTGTTTATTATTGTCGACTGATCTATGTCTCCCTTGTCTCTCTTTAAATACTCATGTACTAGAAACATATCAAGTAAGGAAATATAATTCCTCTTCTTATTTTCTCTCTTGCGCAATATCACTCTCTCTCTCTCTCTCTCTCGGATTCTCACTCTGTTCTTGATTAATCTTCACACATACACTCTTGATTCATACAATTTATCATCACTTAGCTCATTTAGCTCCAAGGTAGTGTCACTTAGCTCATTCAGCTCATCTACTTTCAGTTCAGCCGGTTTCAGCTCAAACACACTCTCTTCAGCTGGTTTCAGCTCATACACACTCTCTTCAGCTGGTTCCAACTCATCCTTAGTCTCCTCAGGTGGTTTCTGCTCATCCAAGGTGGCATAGCTGATTAGGTTTGCATCATCCCCTCCTCCTTTAAAAGGATTTGTCCTCAAATCTGTATCTCCTACATCAAAAGGAAACAAGTAAGAAACAAGACAAAGGTTCAAGTAAAGAAACAAGTAAGCAACATGGAAGTAAAGTTTCAGAAAGAAACTTCCTTGGAATGTTGTTGAAATCGTTTTTATCAAGTACTTCCAACTGCATATCTTAGACTGATTGTGTATCCCCTTGTTCCTTGCCTTCTTCTCCGTCTGATGCTGCTGTTCCTGGATACTCAAAACAAAGCCTAGAGATCCAGGGTCATAAGTGAAATACATGTTCTGTTTTATATCATAAACCAAACATTCTTTTCTCAGTACATGCAGCTTAACTCTCAGACAATTATAGAGAAGATCAAAGAAAGTATTATACACCAAAATGTTATCAAGGCACAAAACAACACAGTTTTTAAAGAGCAATTTCAGAACATGCACAAATTTCTCAGATTTAGAACACAAGAGATCAAGATCAAACTGAGAAAAACTTAACCAAGGCTCAGCATGTTTATCAAAGAAAGTGTTGTAAATCAGAATGTTTTCAAGGCAGGAAATACCATAGAACAACTTCAAAACGTGCTTATCTTGATCAGGATCAAAACACAAAAGTTTAAGTTCAGAATTATCACAAACAGATTTCAAGATAGAATCATTAGCAAACTCGGTTTCAGCCCTAAGTGCTTTCAGTTCCTGCAACTTTCTAGGTTTATTCAAAGCAGATGCAAACAAATCACCAGTGATCAGTTCATGCTTAGGAAAACTCAGATCAAAGCCATTATCAAAACAAGCAAGAATACAAGGTTTTCTGAAAAAGAAATCAGATTGCTCAATTCTGTTTTCAGGGTGATCAAGGCTTTTCTTATGTTCCATAAACTGATCAAAACTCAAAATAAGACCAGGATTGAGTTCACTAACAGACTGAAAACGTTTTTGAGCAGAGATATTGTCAGGTTCAAGTTTCTTAAAAGAATGAATCATTTTATCAAAAACAGAACTTGATACACATAATTCTTCCACATTACCCAGACCAAATCGTTTCACATCATCAGAACTAACCCTAACAAACATGCCAGGAACAAATTTGATGACACTAACTTCCTTACAGTGCTCTTGCAGGTTGGGGAACAGAGACTTAGGAATTGTGCTCGGCTCCAAGCTGCTCAGCTGCTCCATCACTTCATCTTGTGCTAGACTCTTCTCTTCTGTTTCTGGTGAGTGTTCTTCTGAGACCTGAGACACTGAAACAAGACTACTCGGTTGCTCCGGTTCAAAACAAGTTAGTTTATCAAAGGTATTACTGTTATCAAGTTCAGATTGAGAAGAGAGAAGAGAAAACTCATAATCTTTCTCAGTTTCTTTTATTACCTTAGATGGCTCTGTTTTCAGCTCTTGGATAGCCTGCTCTTTCTTGCTACAACTCCTTGGACCATCAACCTTTGAAGAGGGACGTGGGTGTGGCCTTCTTTGTTGTTTTGACTGAGACTTTCTTGGGTGACAACACTCATTGCACCATGGCTCGGTTTGTTTTCTGTAGATACTATAAACAAAGTGTTTCTTCATGACATCTTTGAGCTCAAACCAGCACCCAACTTGTGCTTCTCCTGTTCTTCTTCTGGTAGTAACAAGCTGATTCCACCACTGAATGGCATCACCACAGAACTTTGATGTAGCCCATCTAACCTTCTTGCTTTCTGAGTAGTTTTGGCCATCAAAGATAAGTTCCATGTTGTGTTCCCACTCCCAGTAGCCATCATGGTCGTTTCTGCCACAGAAAGATGGTATCTTGCTCTTCCTTTTCTCCTTAGCATCTTTCTGAACCTGAGAAACAGTACCCAAAATATTATCAGTAGCAAAGGAAGCTCTTTTAATTTTCTTATCCATTTCTTTCATCAGTGTAGCCATCACAGCTTCCATCTGGATTTTACTCAAAGTCACACTAGATGTCTCCTTTCTTTTACTGACATCTCCAGCCATGGTTTCCTGTTACAACTCAACAAGAAAATTTAGTACACAAATAGATAGCCGAAGCCTCACTTAGTTTTTCTCTCAAGTGTTTCTCTCAAGTTTGTGGTGAAATTTCTTTGTGAATCCAGTAGCTCAGCAAACAACAAGATCAAGCTTTCAAAGAACAAATCCCTCACCCCAAAAAGAAGAAAGATAGACAGTATTAAGAGATTTAGATCGCAAGGAGCTTTACCACCAGAGACTGGATTTCTCTTCAGTCTGGCTGGATTTCTCTTCAGCCTTAGATACTTTGATCTTATTATATTTTTATCTGGTCGGCCCCCTCGCACTTTTAGATAGACAGAGAAGAGTATAGAGAGTATTGATGAATCAAATAAGGTTCCCAAAGAGAAGAAAGAAATCGAGAACAAACCCCAATCAGTAGCCCTCAAATCTGCTCTGATACCACTTAATGAAACCCTACTTGGTTTTGATTCCCTTTTTATGATCCTTGAGGGTGATTTGGTTTATGGGTTCGTTGGGATGGATAGAACAATGGTTTCTATGGATAATGAGGATAGATGGGAGATGGTTTGTGGAAGAAGGTAGAGATGGATGATGATACTTCAGTGTAAGATCGATGGGAAGATCAAACACTTGTTCGAATTGCCTCAGATCGAGCAGGTCACCGCTCAGACGTGATCTAGAGACAGGTTGCAAAGGTTTTGACTCCTAAGCAGACAATGTTCAGTGATGAACAAAGGATTCACAAGTTTGTAGAAGTTTTTAACAAAAAAGGTGAATGATTATTTTGAAACATTACAAGAGTTTATGTAGCACACAGATCACGTCTAGGACTTATTGGAAACACAAACTAAGACTTTTGACTTGTAGAAAACTAGACAGCATAGGAAATAGAAACAAGACTAAAGACCAAGACCGAAATTAATGAGTTTTGACTCCTTCCTTGACTGATTTCGACCAAGGCAGATTGCTGGACTATTTCTTGGGTTTTCTTGATGAGAATGGGTCAGAAACAAGGTGATAAAGGGCCTGTCGAAATTTGGTTTGAAACAAACCCATAATGAATCTTTTATGATCTTTTCCTTGAGCTGAAAGAGGTCCATTTCGTCCAGCAGCTAAACCAGCTCCATCTTCAGTGTAACTTAGCTCATCCAGCTCCAAATAAGTGTCACTCAGCTCACCCAGCTCCAAGGTAGTGTCACTTAGCTCATTTAGCTCCAAGGTAGTGTCACTTAGCTCATTCAGCTCATCTACTTTCAGTTCAGCCGGTTTCAGCTCAAACACACTCTCTTCAGCTGGTTTCAGCTCATACACACTCTCTTCAGCTGGTTCCAACTCATCCTTAGTCTCCTCAGGTGGTTTCTGCTCATCCAAGGTGGCATAGCTGATTAGGTTTGCATCACTTCATCTAAACCCACAATGAAAGCTTGATGCTCAGATGGGAATTGTGCAAAGGAGCATACTGCTGAAGTGGGATGAGCTACTGCTTGACTGTTAAAGTAGACTCTTGTGCTTGTCCAAGTAGAAGGATCCTTTCTTATCCTTGTACTCCTTCTCAGTGTTTGAACCTGATCTTGTTGCTGCTCTTCTTCTTCATGAACCTGCACAGTCTCCTGTTCTTGTACACTCTCCTGATCATGAACATCTGAACCTTGTTGTTGTGCTGGTTCTTGTTCATTGCCCCCTTCAGGATCAGGATGAGTGACCTCTTCATTTACTTGAGCAGGCTCTTGATGAGGAGAAGCAGCTCTAGGCGCCTCCTTGGCATTTGATAGACTGATTCCAAGGCTCTCCATAATAATTCTCAGATTATTGGCCTTGTCTGATGCTTGAGACAGATCTTTGAGCTCTTCCCAATTCTTCTCAGCATAAAAGCCTTTTCCCTCCATAAACTTGACATCTCTGGAGACAAGCACTTTTCTTGTTTCAGGATTGTAGCACTTGTATCCCTTCTGTGTAGATGAGTATCCAATAAACATGCACTTCATGCTTTTTGCTTCCAGCTTGTTCCTTAGCTCCCCTGGTACCAGCACAAAGCAGGTGCATCCAAACACCCTGAGGTGATAAATGGATGGTCTAGTCTTGTTCAGCACTTCATAAGGTGAGATGTCTTTCAGCACCTTAGTAGGGATTCGATTGATAAGATAGCATGCTGTTACCACAGCATCACTCCAGAATCTCTTAGGAACATTTGCATGGAACATCATTGATCTAGCCACCTCCATCAGATGTCTATTCTTTCTCTCAGCCACACCATTTTGCTGAGGAGTGTAAGGACAGCTGGTTTGATGAACTATGCCTTGTTTTGCTAGATGATTTTTGAATGCATGACTGGTATACTCCCCTCCGTTGTCTGACCTCAGTACCTTCAAATTAGCTTTAAAGTGGTTAGTGACATAAGATTGAAAGTTCATAAATGCCTCTAGCACACGATCCTTAGATGGCAGCAATGTAATCCAATTATACTTTGATTTTTCATCTATAAAGGTAACAAAGTACTTGTGATTATCCCTAGACACACAAGGAGAGGTCCACACATCAGAATGAACTAAGTCAAAGCATTTCTCATAGATTGTTTCTGATGTTGGAAACACAGATTTGCAATGCTTTCCTAAGATGCATGCTTCACATTCCAGGTGGTTAAATGACATATCAGGCATGATGAGTTCTAGTGCACGAGTGTGAGGATGACCTAATCTAGCATGCCAAGTAGTGTTATCACACAAAGATGAGTTACTGGTCATGCATAAGTGAGTAGAAGTAGAGGGTTTAGAAAGCTTAGTCTTTTGGAGATGGTATAAACCACCCTGGCTGTTTCCTTCCCCAATCACCTTTCCTGTCTTAAGATCTTGAAACTCAACCTCATTAGGCCTAAAAACCACCTGACAGTTCAGGTCAACTGTGGCCTTTTTCACAGAGAGAAGGTTAGTAGCAAAGTTAGGCATATAAAAAGCAGTGGATTCCCTATTAAACAGCTTGAGGTTCCCTATTCCTTCTATCTTCACCTTATCTCCATTTGCTATTATTACATTCCCTAAAGCAGGCCTAATATCACTAATAAGATTCCTATCACTAATCATATGATGACTAGCTCCTGAATCTATTATGATTGGCTTAGAGACAAGGGAATGTGTACCAGACTTCTTTGAGGAGATAATTGCTTTGGCTGCTTTGATCAGTGGCTCAATATCACTCATTCTGATAGGACCATCATTAATCACAGCCTTGCTCCAGCTTTCTCCTCCATTAGAGTCACTGATGAGTGCTGAATACATAGATGTGCCTTTAAGACAAGATTGATCACCCACTTCACTTGTGAGATTTATTCCACCAGACTTGAAATCAAAGCAGCTTGGTTTGATGTTTTTTCTGACATGTCTTCTCTTGGTTTTCTTTGATCCAGGTAACAACACCATCCTTCCATTCTTGCTGTGCATATCTTTTAGAGCTGGCTTGCTTTCCCTTGTAAAGAGGTTGTGTGATGCTTGTTCTCTCTGAACAAGAGCACACACGCCATCTAAGTCAGGGAGTTTCTTTTCCCTCAGAACATGCTTGATCAACTGGTTGTAGGATGGACTTAGATTCAGGAGAAGACTGAAGACCTTGTCTTGTTCACATCTTTCTCTTATAACATCTGGATCAACAGAGAAGGGCCTCAATGTATCTAGCTCTGCCCACAAGTTTCTGAACTTGCCAAAGTATTGATTGAACTCCACTCCTTCCTGGCTCAAATTGTTGATAATCTTCTTGACTTCAAACACCCGGCTCAGGTTGGAAAAATTCCCATAAACATTTTTAAGACTCTCCCACAGCTCCTTGGCAGTTTCACAGTGTGAGTAAGCCTCCAAGATTGATACTGATAAAGAGTGATGAATGATCTCAAGTGCTAGTTGGTCTTCTTGAACCCACTTGTCTTCATTCTTCAGGTCATGTGCTTGTTTATCCTCTTGAGCCATCCTCTTTGAAGCTTCAGCCTTCATGATATGGCTGTCCCAAAGTCCATGACTCCCCAAGGTAACTCTGGCCACTCTTGACCACAGTAGATAATTAGAACCCTCAAGGGTTACTGGAATAGGAATTCTTAAATCCATTTCCCTGGCTGGTTTTCTTTTATGCAGTAGACAATAATTAAGAAACCAGCAAGGTTATGGAATCAGAAAATGGAGAATGTAATTTCCAACAGAGAAAGAGTATAAGAACTCAGACTAAATCAGGAATTTATGGAAATTGAAGGAGATAAACAGAGTGAAAACAGAGTAAGAAGATAACAGAGTGAGAAAACAGAGTATGAATTTGCGGAAGTTAAATAAGAACAGAGAGGTCTCAAGAGCTTAAAGCTCTGATACCATGTTAGAATTGAGAGATTATGATGTGTATATGAAGAACAGTGAAGTATTTGATGAAGAATGATGAAGAACAGATGAAGAATGTTCAAGAATAAGAGGAGAGAGGGGATGGACGAATTTGAGAGAGAATGTAGCTAGAATGGGAGATTAATTCTCCTTAATTTTATTTCTCAGATTGCACATTACATATATAGAAAAACCAGAGAGAGAAGGGACAATGACACAAATAATAAACAAAGAAAGACATTATTTAAATCAGTTCTGGTTGCCTGAAAGTGACAGGACCTAACAGCTCTTTTCTCCCAATCCAGAACATGTGACTCTTCCCATTTTGAATTCAAACCTTGCCAACTCCTCTCCAACAGTCCTATTAGTATCTGAAGGCATTCTGGACGAGTTCTTAAGTTCCTTGCCTCTCAAGGCAAGTTTGGGCAGATTTGTTTACTTGTGATCCAAGACTAGACTGTCTTCTCTCTCAAGTAACTGCAGTATCTGATCTTCTCTTTGTCTTCTATTGTCAATACATCTTCTTCTCTTTAGTTCTTCATCTCAATATGAACCACGATCTAAGAAGCTTTATTTGGAATCACTAATCAGTGGAGAATAACCAGGAAGTTGAATAAATCTCATAAATGTTTTGAGCAAGAAGATATCCCACCTTCTATCCAGATGATTCCAGATTAGCCTGTTCGGACATATGGCATTATCTTCATGATTCTTATCAAACCAGGATGAACCACGATCTAAGAAGCTTTATTTGGAACCACTAATCGGTGGAGAATAACCAGGAAGTTGAATAAATCTCATAGGAGTTGTGAGTAAGAAGATATCCCACTTTCTATCCAGATGATTCCAGATTAGCCTGTTCGGACATATGGCAATATCTTCATGATTCTTATCAAACAAGGATGAACCACGATCTAAGAAGCTTTATTTGGAACCACTAATCAGTGAAGAATAACCAGCAAGTTGAATAAATCTCATAGGAGTTGTGACTAAGAAGATATCCCACTTTCTATCGAGATGATTCCAGTTTAGCCTGTTCGGACATATGGCAATATCTTCATGATTCTTATCAAACCAGGATGAACCTGAAAGTTAAATGAAGAACAAGAGTAATGAAGCTCAAGAACAAGACAGAGAGTAATGGAATCAGTGAGAGAGAGGGAGAGATAAGAGAGAGTGTGCAAAGAGTAAAGAAGGATTTATTTCCTTAATCTGAAAATGAGATGGGTCACAAAGATTATAAAGGCACGTTGCCTACTAGAGAAAAATAATAAACTATCCTAAGTAAGTACAGATATAATAAACAAATTAAGATCAGGACAAGGGGCTGAAAGTGACATAACACCAACGGTCTTCTCCTTTGCACAATCTTTAAATGGAACATGTGATATTGGCTTAATTAATTCATTCTTCTTGTCACATGTCCCCAACGGTCACCTTTTCTTTATTATGTCGTCCAGAGTTGTATTTTAATGAGACTTGTCTCCTAAGGCTAGTTAGGTAATGCCTTGATACCTTGTGAGCCAAGGTCCTCATCTATTTATTTTCTTTGTCAATACTTGGTTCCCAAGGCTGGTACAGACCAAACTGATTCTTGTTCTCCCATACTCTCCCATCTTGCTTTCTTCTCTTATCTCTATTTATTTCTTCATGTCAATACTCCCCCTCAAGCTTTACCATAAGGTATGGTGAAGCTTGGAACCCATGAAAACATCCCTCATTAAAACCTTTTGTGTGAAAAACCCAATGGGACAAAAACACACAAGAGGAAAAAGAGTAGATGCTCCATGGCTTAAGGAGATCATGATCTAGCCAAGTCTATGAGCCCCAATCTTGGATGAATGAACTCACAGACCTTGGTACTTGCTCTTTTGGTGAAGATATCAGCTAGCTGGTCTTCACTTCTAGTGTAGCAAGGTAGAATAATCTTCTGCTCCACAGCTTGCCTCACCTTGTGACAATCCACTTCAATATGCTTTGTCCTCTCATGAAACACTGAGTTTGAAGCTATATGAATGGCTGCCTGGTTATCACAATGCATTGTGATTGGTGTTGTTGTCTCTATGCCCAAGTCTCTTAGCAGGTTTCTGATCCAAATGAGCTCACTGGTCAGCTTCCTCATTGCTCTATATTCTGCCTCAGCACTTGAACATGATACCACCTTTTGCTTCTTGCTTTTCCAAGTAACCAGGTTGTCTCCTATGAAGGTGCAATAGCCTGTAGTAGACCTCCTGTCCACTCTGTCACCAGCCCAATCTGCATCACAGTATCCCACAATCTCTGTGCTCTTGTTGCAACCCATCCAAACACCTTAACCAGGAGCCTCCCTTAGATATCTCAAGATCCTCTCCACCATATTCCAATGGTGAACCTTTGGTGCTTGCATATACTGGCTGACTTGATTCACAGCAAAGCAGATGTCTGGTCTTGTAATGGTGAGGTAGATCAGCTTCCCAACCATTCTTCTATAGAGCTTAAAGTCACCAAAAGGAGTATCTTCAATCTCCCCCTCACGCAAGACTTTGTAACCCTCTTCCAGTGGTGTCTTAGCTACTCTTGCTCCAAGCTTTCCTGCCTCATTTAAAAGATCAAGTGTGTACTTTCTTTGAGATAAGAAAAGCCCCTCTTTAGAGCGGCATATTTCTATCCCTAGAAAGTACTTTAGCTCACCCAAATCTTTAATATCAAAGCTAGACTTAAGGAAAGCTTTAGTAGAGATGATACCTTCCTTGTTGCTTCCTTTGATGATGATATCATCCACATAGATCAGAATCACCACAATTCCTTGCTTGCTTGTGAGGGTGAAGAGAGTGTGATCAGCTTCTGATTTTACAAACCCTCTTCCATTGAGAGTTGTACTCAGCTTGTGATACCAGGCTCTTGGTGACTGTTTTAATCCATAGATGGCTTTCTTTAATCTTAAAACATTTCCTGGCTTGACCATGTCTTCCATACCAGGAGGTGGCCTCATGTAAACCTCATCCTCTAGCTCTCCTTGTAGAAAGGCATTCTTGACATCCATCTGCCATAAATCCCATTCCAAGTTTACAGCCAAGGAGAGAACAATCCTTATGGTGTGGAGCTTAGCTACTGGTGCAAAAGTATCCAGGTAGTCTTCTCCATATACTTGGGTGTATCCTCTTGCAACTAGCCTTGTCTTTTTCCTTTCTGGTTTCCCATTGGCTAAGTACTTGATGGTGAAGAGTAGGCGGCTTGTGACTGCTTTCTTTCCTTTAGGCAGTTCAGTCTCATACCAAGTATCATTTTTGATCATGGCTCCAACTTCATCTCCAACTGACTCTCTCCACTCATCATCCTCCATAGCTTCTTCATAAGTCTTTGGAACATATTCTTGATCCAGATTGGTGATGAAAGCTACATGCTCTTGAGGATAGTTTGCAAAGGAGCAGGTTGCTTGGATAGGATGAGCCACTGCATTGCTGTTGAAGTATACTCTGGTGTTGGTCCAATTTGATGGATCTCTCTTCACTCTAGTACTCCTTCTCAATGGTTGAATTTGCTCTTCTACCACTACTTCTTCCTGTCCTTGATCACCATCATACTGATCTCCACTAGACTGATCAGATTCAGCTCCATCTTGATCATGAACTGATGCTGAATCATCTTCTGGTGTTGATTCATGCCCATTGCCTCCCTCAGGATCAGGATGGACTGGCTCAACAATTGGTACTGCTTCTTCATTGTTAACAGCAACTGATGGAGATGGAGAGGTTCTTGGTGCCTCACTGCTCCTAGGCTGAGTGATTCCTAAGCTCTCCATAATGGTTCTCAGGTTGTTTGCTCTATCAGATGGTCCTTGTGAGAGATCTCTACGGCTTTCCCAGCTCTTCTCATCATAGTACCCCTTTGATTCTACAAACTTTACATCCCTTGAGATCATCACCCTTCTTGAATCTGGTACATAACACTTGTACCCTTTCTGTGTGTGAGAGTAGCCTATGAACATAGCTTTGACACTCTTGGTTCAAGCTTGTTCCTCTGCTCACCTGGTATCAAGACATAACACACACACCCAAACACACGCAAATGATCTATAGGAGGCTGAGTCTTGTTTAATACCTGAAATGGAGAGACATCTTTGAGAACTTTAGTTGGGATTCTGTTGATAAGATAGCATGCAGAAACCACAGCATCTCCCCAAAATCTCTTTGGGACATTGGTGTGGAACATCATGCTTCTTGCAACCTCCATAAGATGTCTATTTTTCCTCTCAGCCACTCCATTTTGTTGTGGTGTGTATGGGCAGCTTGTTTGATGAATAATTCCATGTTTTGCTAAGTGTAGTTTGAAGGCATTGCTAGTGTATTCTCCCCCATTATCAGACCTAAAAATTTTAATCTTGGAATTGAAATGGTTAGTTACATAGTTTTGGAAGTTAATAAAAGCTTCTAAAACTCTATCTTTACTTTGAATCAATGTGAGCCATGTATACTTTGATTTCTCATCTATAAAAGTCACAAAATATTTATGGTTTTCTCTAGAAACACAAGGTGCAGTCCAAACATCAGAATGAACTAGATCAAAACAATTCTCATAAATAGTCATAGATGAGGGAAAAACAGATTTATGATGTTTACCAAGGATCCAAGCCTCACAAGTTTCATTTTGCAAAGATAGATTAGGTAACATCAATTTTAAAGCATGGGAATGAGGGTGGCCTAATCTAGCATGCCATAACACATCATTAGCTAAAACAGAAGCAGAATTAAAAGCATAAGTAGAATCTGATCTAAGCTTGGTATCTTCAAGAAAGTACAGCTCTCCCTTGCTCACACCTTTGCCCAGCATCTTACTGGTTTTAATATCCTGAAAGCACACATCATTAGGACTAAAAATAACATTGCAATTTAAATCATTAGTGGCTCTTTTCATAGATAAAAGATTAGAAGCAAAGGTGGGCATATAAAAAGCTTCAGATTCTTTATTAAACAGATTCAGATTTCCTACTCCTTTTATTGGAATTCTATCACCATTTGCAATAACAACACTTCCTAGAGCTGGTTTAATATCACTGATCAGTCTAGCATCCCTAATCATATGATGAGAAGCTCCTGAATCAATGATCAATGGCCTAGCAGTGTGAGATGCATTGTGAATAGAATTTAAAGCATTAATACTTTGGTTACCAGAATTTGCATTGAGAGCCTTGATCAAGGCCTCAATGTCTGACTTCCTGATGAATGCATCCTCATGAGATGGCTGAGACAGTGCGTGGGAAGTGGAGCCACCAGTGTGGGTTGTAGAGACCAGGGCTCTCCCATCATCTCCCACACGCATATAGCTTGGTGCTGGATGCTCCTAAGCTCTTGCTTCATGGGCTCTGGCCTGGCTATATTTGTTGGCTGAGGCTGGTCTAAGATGAGGGTGAAGGATCCAGCAGTTAGTCTTGGAGTGTCCTTGCTTCTTGCAATGCTCACAAGTTACTGATTTGTCTCCTCCTCCTCTTGGCTTGAAGTAAGCTTTGTTAGCTGATGAATTCTCCCCCTTCTCAGCCTTGTGTACCATAGACAGATCTCCTTTTCCACCACCAAAGAGTCCATCTGAGCCTATCTCCTTTTGTAGCTGAGCACACACTTCATCATAGCAAGGTAGCTCCTTTTCTCTCAAGATATGCCTGACCACATCAGTTGATAGAACCCTGGTTGTATAAGGTTCTGTTTCCCTTTGATCTTTGAAGGATGATCAGTGGTTTGAATGAGTGAGGGTTGATTGCGGAATGGTAAAAGGGTGATGATAGATGGTTTTGTGGATGGGAACTCGCGGATGGATGATTGATGGATAGATGAGAGACTTTGATCAAGAGAATGAACTCAAGTAAGGATCAAAGCCAAGTTGCAATTGGAGAATGAACTCCTCAGCAGATCAATGTTCAAAGATGAACAAGGGATTCACAAAGATAAGAGAGATTTTTAATCAAAAAGTGAATAATTATTTTGAAACATTACAAGAGTTTATGTAGCACACAGATCACGTCTAGGACTTATTGGAAACATAAACTAAGACTTTTGACTTGTAGAAAACTAGACAGCATAGGAAATAGAAACAAGACTAAAGACCAAGACCGAAATTAATGAGTTTTGACTCCTTCCTTGACTGATTTCGACCAAGGCAGATTGCTGGACTCTTTCTTGGGTTTTCTTGATGAGAATGGGTCAGAAACAATGTGATAAAGGGCCTGTCGAAATTTGGTTTGAAACAAACCCATAATGAATCTTTTATGATCTTTTCCTTGAGCTGAAAAAGGCCTGTTTCGCCCAGCAGCTAAACCAGCTCCAAGTAAGTGTCAATCAGCTCACCCAGCTCCAAGGTAGTGTCACTAAGCTCATTCAGCTCATCTACTTTCATTCCAGCTGGTTTCACCACAAACACACTCTCTTCAGCTGGTTTCAGCTCAAACACACTCTCTTCAGCTGGTTTCAGCTCAAACATACTCTCTTCAGCTTGTCCCAGCTCATCCTTAGACTCCTTAGGTGGTTTCTGCTCGTCCAAGGTGGCATAGCTGATCAGGGTTGCATCATCCCCTCCTCCTTTAAAAGGATTTGTCCTCAAATCTGTATCTCCTACATCAAAAGGAAATAAGTGAGAAGCAAGACAAATGATCAAGAGAATAAGGAAGAATGCAATATCAAAGTAAGGTT
Organism: Raphanus sativus; assembly: GCF_000801105.2. Classification (NCBI taxonomy): domain Eukaryota; kingdom Viridiplantae; phylum Streptophyta; class Magnoliopsida; order Brassicales; family Brassicaceae; genus Raphanus; species Raphanus sativus. The sequence continues at coordinate 22,018 of NW_026615723.1, forward strand.
TTGGACAGAAACTTCCTTGGAGTTTTGAAGCCATTTTCCTCAAGTACTTCCATCTCCAAATCTCAGGCTGATAAGCATGGTTTCTGCTCTCATCCCTTACACTCCTTTGAGACTGAACATGTTTATTCTGGACACTAAAAACAGAAGCTAGATATCCAGAAAAATTAGTGCAAGACATGTTCTTAATCTGATCAATAACAAAGAGTTTATTTCTGAGAACATGTTGCACTTGTTTCAGACTTTCAAAATGCACATCAAAGTAAGTATTGCAGACAAGAATGGTATCAAGGCATGAGGTACCATATATCAACTTCAAAACGTGCTTCACATGATAAGAATCAAAACATAAAAGTTTAAGTTCAAGATCAGATTCAGAATCAGTTAGCACATGTCTCACAGGTTTTGATTTACTTTCAAAGAATGTGTTGTAAACTAATATATCACCACAGCTCAAGACAACATCATTCCGCAAATATGATCTCAAAACAAACCAAGATTTATCTGTTTCAGAACAAGAATGGACAGGTTTCAAAGCAAAATCACAAATAAAATCGGTTTCAGCTCTAAGTGATTTTTGTTTCTGCAATTTCCTATTCATAAACTCTTTCCAGGCGCGTGTGGAAGAGAACAAATCATCAGTGATCAGTTCATGTCTAGAAAAACTCAGCTCAAAGCCATTATCCTTAAAACAAGCAAAAGAATCACAAGGTTTTCTGAAAAAGAAATCAGATTGCTGCAAAACAAGTTCAATTCTGTTTTCAGGGTGATGAAGGTTTTTCTTATGCTCCATAAACTGATCAATACTCAAAATAATACCAGGATTGAGTTCACTAACAGTCTGAAAACGTTTTTGATCAAGGAATTTATCTGGTTCAAACACTTTAAAAGATTTCATCATGTTTTCAAAAACAGAATTTGAAACACAGAATTCTTTCACATTTTCCAGACCAAATCGTTTCACATCATCAGAACTAACCCTAACAAACATGTCAGGCACAGAGTTGATGACACTAACTTCCTTACAGTGCTCTTGCAGGTTGGGAGAGAAAGGTGTAGGAGTTGTTTCTGGTTCCAAGCTTATCTGTTGCTCCAACACTTCACTTTGTTCCACAATCGATTGCTCTTGCAGGTTGGGAGAGAAAGGTGTAGGAGTTGTTTCTGGTTCCAAGCTTATCTGCTCCATCACTTCACCTTGTGCCAGACTCTCCTCTTCTGTTTCTGGTGAGTGTTCTTCTGAGACCTGAGACACTAAAGCAAGACTACTCGGTTGCACCGGTTCAAAACAAGTTAGTTCATCAAAGGTATTATTGACAACAAGTTCAGATTGAGAAGAGAAAAGAGAAAACTCAATTTCTGTCTCAGTTTCTTTTATTACCTCAGATTTTTTTGTTTCCATCGTTTGGATGAGCTGCTCCTGCTTGCTGCAACTCATTGGATCAGAAGCCCTTGAGGAAGGTCGTGTGCTCTGTCTTTTTTCCTTCTCCAACTTCTTGTATATCTTGTTGTACATTTCAGCAATGTTTTCTAGACTACTCCACTCCTTTGGAGCTCTACGCAGCAACTTCTGACCATCATGGCTATGGACAGGTTTTGTTTCTTCTCTGGACAGTGTAGATTGTTCCCTTCTCCTCCTGATAGGCGTGTCCAGAAGCTTCCCTGGTCGGGATCTTTCTTGATCATGATATGTGCTCCTCCTTTTGGTCTTAGCATCCTTCTGAACATGAGAAACATTACCAAAAAGATTATCAGTAGCAAAGGAAGCTCTTTCAAATCTCTTATCCATTTCTTTCATCAGTGTAGCCATCATGGCCTCCATTTGGATCTTATCAAACTCATAAGTTTGTTTCCTTTTTTTTCTACTGACATCTCCAGCCATGGTTTCCTGTTACAACTCAACAAGAAAAGTTAGTACACAAATAGATAGCCGAAGCCTCACAAGTGTTTCTCTCAAGTGTTTCTCTCAACTTTGTAGTGACAATCCTTGTGAATCCAAAAGCTCAGCAGCCAACAAAGATCAATTCTTCAAAGAACAAAACCCCAACCCAACTAAAAGAAAAAGATAGACAGTATTAAGGGATTTAATTAGCAGGGAGCTTTACCACCAGAGACTGGATTTCTCTTCAGTCTAGCTGGATTTTTCTTCAGCTTTGATTCTTTGATCTTTCTTTTTTTTTTTTTTTTATCTGGTTGGCCCCCCCGCAGTATTAGATAGACAGATAAGAGAATGATAGATTCACAGAACAGAGAGATCAAACGAGGTTCCCAAAAACGAAAGAGAGAAGAATTCAAAGAGTTTTTATGACAAACCCTAGATCACGAGCCTTCAATCTGCTCTGATACCACCTGATAGAACCCTGGTTGTATAAGGTTCTGTTTCCCTTTGATCTTTGAAGGATGATCAGTGGTTTGAATGAGTGAGGGTTGATTGCGGAATGGTAAAAGGGTGATGATAGATGGTTTTGTGGATGGGAACTCGCGGATGGATGATTGATGGATAGATGAGAGACTTTGATCAAGAGAATGAACTCAAGTAAGGATCAAAGCCAAGTTGCAATTGGAGAATGAACTCCTCAGCAGATCAATGTTCAAAGATGAACAAGGGATTCACAAAGATAAGAGAGATTTTTAATCAAAAAGTGAATAATTATTTTGAAACATTACAAGAGTTTATGTAGCACACAGATCACGTCTAGGACTTATTGGAAACACAAACTAAGACTTTTGACTTGTAGAAAACTAGACAGCATAGGAAATAGAAACAAGACTAAAGACCAAGACCGAAATTAATGAGTTTTGACTCCTTCCTTGACTGATTTCGACCAAGGCAGATTGCTGGACTCTTTCTTGGGTTTTCTTGATGAGAATGGGTCAGAAACAATGTGATAAAGGGCCTGTCGAAATTTGGTTTGAAACAAACCCATAATGAATCTTTTATGATCTTTTCCTTGAGCTGAAAAATGCCTATTTCGCCCAGCAGCTAAACCAGCTCCAAGTAAGTGTCAATCAGCTCACCCAGCTCCAAGGTAGTGTCACTAAGCTCATTCAGCTCATCTACTTTCATTCCAGCTGGTTTCAGCACAAACACACTCTCTTCAGCTGGTTTCAGCTCAAACATACTCTCTTCAGCTTGTCCCAGCTCATCCTTAGACTCCTTAGGTGGTTTCTGCTCGTCCAAGGTGGCATAGCTGATCAGGGTTGCATCATCAGTGAAGCTTGGGCTAAGTGTGAGAACCAGTCCAAAGATCTTATCTTGCTCTCTCCTAGCCTCAAGTGTCTCAGGGTCATTGGTGCTTGGCCTTAGCATCTCTAGCTCAGACCACAGCTGGCTATACTTCCCAAGGTGCTTGGTGAAGTCCCCTTCTTCTTGCTGCAAGTTGTTGATGGCTCTCTTCACTTCATAGATTCTGGTGAGGTTTGAAGTGTTGCCATACACTCTTTGCAAGGTATCCCACAACTGTTTTGGAGTTGTACAGTGTGAGTAAGTGTCCATAAGTGGACCATCAAGAGAGCTATGCAAGATAGACAGCACCATGAGATCTTCCTGACCCCATTTGCCTTCATCTACCACTACAATCTCTTTGCCATCTTCTCCTTGGGTGATCTGCTTTGGAGCTGAACTTGAAGTAACATGCTCCCAAAGACCTCTTCCTCCAAGGGCTGCTTATTATTTTGTGTAATCTGAGTGTTAATGAAGATTAAAGAAGGTTGAAAAGAGATTAAGAGACTAAAGTATCAAGAAGAGTTCTTAGATTTAATAGTGTATAGTGAATAAGTCTAGAGAGAAATGAGACTAACTTGCTTAGCTTTATTAATGAGATGAGATTACATATATATAGGAAGGGAATTAGCTAGGTAAGTCGACAATAGGTTTAGACTAATCACTATTACACACATGTGGAGTCAAAGGAGGAGTGGCGCCTTGTTTGAAATGAATGGACCAAGTGCTTCACATGCTTGATGCCTTTGGCATATTCTTCTTTACTTTCCAGCCATGTACAGGCTGTCAATGCGCGCCTCTCTTCTTCCCTCAACGGTCACTAGATCAGTCCACAAACCCTCTTTGCCATGTAGAGTCTCTCAAAGTAACTTACCCTTCCTCTTCTCTATTTACCTCATAGCTCAGTAACTTTCATAGTTACTGTGGTAACTAAAAGTTACTGTAATAGTAAACTTCCCAAACATAATCTCCTCTTCTCTATCTCATGAATCTCATCACCTCATCTCAACACTCCCCCTCAAGCTTGACCATATGGCACAAGTCAAGCTTGGAAAGCCATGAGATCTTCCTCATTAAAAACCTCACTAGAGAAAACCCAATGGGATAAAACTCTAATGAGGGAAAAAGAGTGAAGACCTCATAGCTAAGGGGATTAGCTCCTTTTGCTCAAATCAATGAGTCCCAGCCTGGTATGGATGGACTCCATTGTCTTCTGTCTCGCAGCCTTAGTGAACACATCAGCCAACTGATCTTCACTTCTTGTGTAGCATGGTAAGATCACTCCAAGCACAATCATCTGCCTGACCTTGTGACAATCAACCTCTATATGCTTGGTTCTCTCATGGAACACTGAGTTGGATGCAATGTGAATGGCTGCTTGGTTATCACAATGCATGGTCATTGGTGTAGCTTGATCAATCTCTAGATGCTTCAGAATCCCCTTGATCCATACAAGCTCATTGGTTAGCTTCAGCATGGCTCTGTACTCGGCTTCAGCACTAGAACATGAGACCACCTTCTGCTTCTTACTCTTCCAAGTAACCAAGTTTCCACCAATGAAAGTACAGTAGCCAGTGGTTGATCTTCTATCAGCTCTATCTCCTGCCCAATCAGCATCACAATAGCCCACTACTTCTGTACTCTTGTTGCAACCCATCCAAACTCCAAGACCTTGAGTTCCATTCAGATACATCAGCAACCTCTCTACCATTCTCCAATGGTGTTCTTTTGGAGCTTGCATATGCTGACTTACCTGATTCACAGCAAAACAAATGTCAGGCCGAGTTATGGTTAAATAGATTAACTTACCAACAAGCTTTCTATAAAGCTTTGGATCATGGAAGAGCTTGCTATCTTCAATCTCCCCCTCACGTGGGACCTTGTACCCATCCTCCATAGGCATTTTAGCCACTTTGCCTCCATATGCACCTGCATCTTTCAACAGATCAAGTGTATATTTCCTTTGAGAGATAAACAATCCCTCCTTGGCTCTGCACAACTCAATACCAAGGAAGTATTTCATCTCTCCTAAATCTTTGATATCAAAGACAGATTTGAGAAACTCCTTAGTCTCCTTGATACCTGTTTTATCAGAACCAGTGATGATAATATCATCAACATATACAAGGATTACAATGATACCTGAGGGGGTAACCAATGTAAAAAGAGTATGGTCAAGTTCTGACTTCCTGAACCCTCTCCCATTCAAGGTTGTGCTCAGCTTGTGGTACCAAGCTCTAGGAGATTGTTTGAGACCATAGATAGCTTTCTTCAATCTCAAAACATTTATGATTTTAGAGAATAGAGTAGGTATTAAGAGAATGATAAGAGATTAAGAGAGATTATGAGAGAATCCGAGAGAGAATAAGAGAAAAGAGTTTCTAGATCTAATAGTGTTCAAATAGTATCATGTTTAATCTTAGAGAGAAAGAGGCTCCAAAGTGTTGATTTCATTAAGAGAAGTGATTACAAATATATAGTAGAGAGTAAGAGAGGGTTTGCGACAAGTGAACCACTATTACAAGCATGTGTAGTCAAAAGGAAGAAGCTAGATACTTGGCTGTGAATGCTCACATGCTCATGCACCTTTACAGCCTGTTCCAGCCTGGTTTGTGCGACCATATCTCTCCAACGGTCGACTCCTTTCTTCTCTAGGAGTCACTGTGCTAATACTCTTCTTCCTTCAGTGTCACACATCTCCTTTTACTCACTAGATTAACCCCACTCTTAGTTACCACACAGTAACTTTATTTTTACTGTGTGGTAACTTTTCTCAAGTTACTTTTCTTCTCATCTTCTCTTCATGATCACAATACTCCTCATCTCTTCTCACCACATTTCAACACTCCCCCTCAAGCTTGACCATGTGGAACAAGTCTAGCTTGGAAGGACCATGAGATCTTCCTCATTAAAAACCTCATCAAAGAAAACCCATTGGGACAAAACTTTGATGAGGGAAAAAGAGTAAAGACCTCATGATCAGGGGACTATTGAATGGGTGTAAGATCAATGAGTCCTAACCTGATGTGTATGGACTCCATTGTCTTTTGCCTTGCTGCCTTGGTGAATACATCTGCCAACTGATCTTCACTTCTAGTGTAACATGGCAAGATCACTCCCAAAACTATCATCTGTCTTACCTTGTGACAATCAACCTCGATGTGTTTTGTCCTCTCATGAAACACAGAGTTTGTAGCAATGTGAATGGCAGCTTGATTGTCACAATGCATGGTCATTGGTGTAGCTTGCTCGATCTCCAAGTGCTTCAAGATCCCCTTGATCCACACTAGCTCATTAGTAAGCTTCAGCATAGCTCTATACTCAGCCTCAGCACTTGAACATGACACCACCTTCTGCTTCTTGCTCTTCCAAGTAACCATGTTTCCTCCAATGAAGGTGCAGTACCCGGTTGTAGACTTCCTATCATTCCTATCACCAGCCCAATCAGCATCACAGTAACCAACCACTTCAGTGCTCTTGTTGCACCCCATCCATACACCTAACCCTTGAGTTCCGTTGATATACATAAGCACTCTCTCCACCATTCTCCAATGATGCTCCTTGGGTTGTTGCATATGTTGACTGACTTGATTCACTGCAAAACATATGTCTGGCCGAGTGATAGTAAGGTAAATCAGCTTCCCCACCAGCTTCCTATACAACTTGGGATCATGAAATGGCTTGCTATCTTCCATCTCCCCCTCTCTTGGAATCTTGTACCCATCCTCCATGGGCATCTTGGCAGTCTTTCCTCCATAAGCACCTGCATCTTTCAAAAGATCAAGTGCATATTTTCTTTGAGATATGAATAAGCCTTCCTTGGACCTGCACAACTCAATCCCAAGAAAGTATTTCATCTCTCCCAAGTCTTTTATGTCGAAGACAGACTTGAGATAGTCCTTGGTATCTTGTATACCTGTTTTATCAGAACCAGTAATGATAATATCATCAACATATACAAGAATAACAATGATACCTCCTGGTGTAACCAGAGTAAAGAGTGTGTGATCCAACTCACACTTTCTGAATCCTTTACCATTCAGAGTGGTGCTGAGCTTGTGATACCAAGCCCTTGGTGATTGCTTCAACCCATAGATAGCTTTCTTCAGTCTTAAAACATTTCCTGGTTTTACCATCCCTTCCATTCCTGGTGGTGGTAGCATGTAGACTTCATCTTCTAGCTCCCCCTGAAGAAAGGCATTCTTCACATCCATTTGCCATAAATCCCACTCAAGGTTGACTGCAAGAGACAGCACTACTCTGATAGTATGAAGCTTGGCGACTGGAGCAAATGTATCTATGTAGTCTTCTCCATAAGTTTGTGTAAAGCCCCTTGCTACCAGTCTAGTCTTCCTCCTGTCTATCTTACCATTAGGTAGATACTTTATGGTAAAGATCTACTTGCATGAAACCGCTCTCTTCCCTTTAGGTAACTTGCTTTCATACCAAGTGTCATTTCTTATCATTGCATCAGCCTCTGCATTGACTGAATCTCTCCACTCCTGAATTAACATAGCTTCTTCATAGCTTCTTGGAACGTAGCTCTCATCTAAGCTCACCATGAAAGCACAATGTTCTTCAGGATACTCGGCAAAGGAGCATACAGCTTGAGAAGGATGCTCCACTGCTTGGGCATTGTAGTACACTCTTGTGTTTACCCAAGAGGAAGGATCCTTCCTTACTCTAGTGCTCCTTCTCAAAGGAACTTCCACTTGCTGTTCCACTTGCTGTTCAGTCACTTCTTGTTCACTGCCAGCTTCTTCTTGACCTTCATTAGTCTCTTCTTGTTCAGTTTGATCAACCACTTGACCTCTCTCACTATCACCAGCTGGCTCATCATCTGATCTTCTTCCACTTTGAGCAGGATCCGAGCCTTGATCTCCATAACCTCCAGCTTCAGACTCATGCTCATCTCCCCCCTCATGCTCAAGGTGGGAGATATCTTGTTCTTCCCGAGTAGTGTGTTCTTGGCTACTCTGATCCTGGGACACTCCAATGCCCAGCCCCTCCATAATAATCCTCAAGCTCCTGGCTCTGTCAGATTGCTAAGTTAAATCTTCAAGATCCTTCCAGTTCTCACCCTCATAGTAGCCCTTATCCTCCATGAATTTCACATCCCGGGAGATCAACATCCTTCTTGCCTTAGTATCAAAACACTTGTAACCCTTTTGACTTGTAGAGTACCCAATGAACATAGCCTTGGTGCTCTTGGCTTCAAGCTTGTTTCTGGTCTCACTAGGAACTAGCACATAGCACACACAGCCAAAGATTCTCAAGTGTTCCAACACTGGCCGACTCTTGTTTAATACTTCAAATGGGGATTGATCTCCTAGTATCTTGGTTGGTGTCCTGTTGATCAGATAACAAGCAACAATTACAGCATCACTCCAATACCTCTTGGGGACACTGGTGTGAAACATCATGGATCTTGCAACTTCCATAAGGTGTCTATTCTTCCTCTCAGCAACGCCATTCTGTTGAGGAGTGTATGGGCAACTAGTTTGATGTAGAATCCCATGCTTGGCTAGGTGATCTTTGAAAGCATTTCCAGTATACTCTCCACCATTATCTGACCTGAAAATCTTTATCTTGGCATTATAATGGTTAGAAACATATGCTTGGAAATTTTTAAAACCATCTAGCACCCTATCTTTTGTTTTAATCATTGTTAACCAGGTGTATTTGGATTTTTCATCAATAAAAGTGACAAAATACTTGTAATTATCCCTAGATAAACAAGGAGCTGTCCACACATCAGAATGAATAAGATCAAAACAATTCTCATAAAGAGTAGATGATCTTTGAAAGACAGTCTTACAATGTTTACCCAAGATACAAGCTTCACAATCTTTATTAAACATGACACCTGGTAACATTAAGCTTAAAGCTCTAGAATGAGGATGGCCTAGCCTAGCATGCCACAATGCATCCTTACTCAAAGAAGAAACAGAATTAAAAGAAAAACAAGAACTCGGAATTGGACTTAAATCTTCCAGCAAATAGAGATCTCCCTTGGTTGCTCCTTGTCCAATCAACTTATTGCTTTCAATATCCTGAAACTTCACATCGTTAGGACTAAAGATGACATTGCAATGAAGATCAGTGGTGCATTTCTTGACAGAGAGAAGGTTTGAAGTGAACTCGGGCATATAAAATGCCTTAGAATCCCTATCAAACAATCTCAACTTGCCAACACCTCTAATGGGAACTTTATCCCCATTTGCAATCAACACATGACCATGAGCAGGTTCTATATCCTTAATGAGATGATTGTCACTAATCATGTGATGAGATGCACCAGAATCAATGATCAAAGGTTTAAACATGTTTCTAGCAAGATGAGTCCTAGGCAAGTCAATTCCATTTCTCACATTTCCTATCAATTCTAGCAAGCTATCCGAGACACTTCTAGTTTGATGAACAACATGAGAACTCTTGATCATGTCTAGCAACCTATCAGTCTTACTAGAACTATTATAAGCAGTATAAGAGTAACCAAGAGTGTTTCCGAGTGGGTTACCAGACTCTTTGAGTGCCCTGATGAGAGCCTCAATGTCTGACTTCTTGATCACATCATGATCAATGCCCTTGCCTCCACTGTGATGAGATGCCAAGGCCTTTCCTTCACTTTCACCCGCTTGAACATGAGGAGTGGTTCCGGATGATCCAGCTCCACTTGCTTCAGCAGAAAGGTGGGCCTTTGCTTCTCTGTCTCGGTTGAACTTGGTAGGCTTCAGGTGAGGATGAAGAATCCAGCACTGATGCTTCTTATGACCCTGTCGCTTGCAGTGATCACAACTCCCTCCAAACCTTTCTCCACTCTTGTACCCAGCTTTGTTTGCTTGTATCTCCTCAGCTTGATGAGCAATGGTGAGTTCACCTTTCCCTCCAAACAAGCCAAGTGATCCTTCCTCCTTCTGGAGTTGAGACATAACCTCCTCCATGGATGGTAACTTCTGTGACCTTAAGATATGCTTGATCACATCCTTGTAGCTCGGATTGAGAGTCATTAGCAAACCAAACACCTGATCTTGTTCCCTCCTTTCCATAAGGGTCTCCTCATCAGTAGTGTTCGGCCTCAAGCTCTCAAGTTCAGTCCACATTGACTTGAACTTTCCCATGTGTGTAGTAAGCTCCACATCTCCTTGAGCAAGAGTGTTTATGGTTCTCTTTAGCTCAAAGACTCGGCTTAGGTTGGAGATGTTCCCAAATGTCTTTTGGAGAGTCTCCCATAAGTGCTTAGGAGTCTCACAATAGCTGTAGCTCTCTAGGATAGGAACCTCAAGAGATGCTTGAAGAATCGCCAGCACCATGAGGTCCTCTTGAATCCATTTCTTAGCTGCAGTAACCGCAAGCTCTTTTGCATCTTCACCTTCCTTGGTTTCTTTGGTCACTGGTTCTGGACCATCATCAGTGATGTGGTTCCAAAGCCCTAACCTCCCCACAGCAGTCTTCACAAGCCGAGACCACAACAAGTAATTTCCACCTCCTTTCAACTGAACTGGAACTGTAACTAGCTTTCCGCCTTCCATCTTTTCTTGTTCAGACTCGCCACACCACAAAGCTTCAATCTTTGACAGTAAGTAGACTCCACACGCCTCAACAGCTCAAGAACAAAGTATCTCAAGCAAGTAGAACTGGTGGAATCAAGAACAAACCGCAAGAACACAAAGAACACTTTGAAGAGTAGCAAGAACACAAGAGAGTATCGGATGAAATCTCTTAATACCAAAGCCAACCTGGCTCTGATACCATATGATTTTAGAGAATAGAGTAGGTATTAAGAGAATGATAAGAGATTAAGAGAGATTATGAGAGAATCCGAGAGAGAATAAGAGAAAAGAGTTTCTAGATCTAATAGTGTTCAAATAGTATCATGTTTAATCTTAGAGAGAAAGAGACTCCAAAGTGTTGATTTCATTAAGAGAAGTGATTACAAATATATAGTAGAGAGTAAGAGAGGGTTTGCGACAAGTGAACCACTATTACAAGCATGTGTAGTCAAAAGGAAGAAGCTAGATACTTGGCTGTGAATGCTCACATGCTCATGCACCTTTACAGCCTGTTCCAGCCTGGTTTGTGCGACCATATCTCTCCAACGGTCGACTCCTTTCTTCTCTAGGAGTCACTGTGCTAATACTCTTCTTCCTTCAGTGTCACACATCTCCTTTTACTCACTAGATTAACCCCACTCTTAGTTACCACACAGTAACTTTATTTTTACTGTGTGGTAACTTTTCTCAAGTTACTTTTCTTCTCATCTTCTCTTCATGATCACAATACTCCTCATCTCTTCTCACCACATTTCAACAACATTTCCCTTCTTCACTAGATGCTCAAGACCAGGTGGTGGCAACATATACACTTCATCTTCAAGTTCTCCTTGTAGAAAGGCATTCTTTACATCCATTTGCCATAGATCCCACTCTAGATTTACTGCCAAAGAAAGAACCACTCGGATTGTATGGAGTTTAGCCACTGGAGCAAATGTATCAATGTAATCTTCTCCATAGGTCTGAGTAAATCCTCTTGCCACCAATCTTGTCTTGCGCCTGTCTATCTTTCCATTTGGAAGATACTTGATAGTGAAGATCCATTTACTTGAAACAGCTCTCTTCCCTTTAGGTAATGAACTCTCATACCATGTGTCATTCTTGATCATTGCATCAGCCTCGGCATTGACTGAGTCTCTCCATTCTTGGATCAGCATAGCTTCCTCAAAGCTTCTTGGTACATAGCTCTCATCCAAGCTTACTTGAAATGCACAATGTTCTTCCGGGAAGTGAGCAAATGAACACACAGCTTGGGAAGGATGCTCCACAGCCTGGGCATTGTAGTACACTCTCGTGTTTACCCAGTTGGAAGCATCCCTCTTAACTCGTGTACTCCTTCTCAAGATTGGTTCTGGTTCCTGCTCTTGCAATGGCACTTGATCTCCATGCTGATCTCCATGCTGAGGTGAACTCTCTTGTGCATCTCCACTCTCTTCAAGCTGACTCTCTTCAGCTCCACCATGTTGATCACTTGGCTCCACACCTTGATAATGAGAACCAGAGCTTTCCTCTCCACTTGAGCTCTCTCTGGTTTCACTTGCTGAACTCTCTCTGGTTTCATTCCCCCCCACATGATCAAGGTGGGGACTATGTTGACTCGGACCAGGCACTCCTTGCTCTCTTGATGCTGATCCCATATTCTGATCCTGGGTCATGTTGATTCCAAGACCCTCCAAGATGGTTCTCAATGTAGAAGCCCTATCCGAGGTAAGATCCTTCAAATCTTCCTGATTCTGCTCCTCATAGTAACCTCTTTCTTCTATGAACTTGACTTCTCTTGATACTAACACTCTTCTTGTGTCAGAATCATAACACTTGTACCCCTTTTGACTTGAGGAATTGTTGTGGGCACAGGGTCAGGCCTTCCGGAAATATGGAACTGAGGTTTAGTCCAATAGTTCGGATTGGTACCTGAAACAAAGAGTGAACCTTTTTATGAGTTTTATAAGTTTATGATGCAAACAGAAGCAAATATGAATATGAATCAGAATGATAATAAGAATAAAAGCAAATAGAAAAGGGATAGATTGATGGAGATGGGATCTTTGTTGCTGGACTGAAGTCACTCTCAACAAGATCAATGGATGGAAGATGGATAGATATGGGATTTGCTTGCTGGACTGAAGTCTCTCTCAAGGCAAATCAGTAGATGGAAATGATGGGGGGATTGAGGACGCCACAAAGCTCTGTGTAAGGATGCTTTGATAAGTCAGGTTGCTCAAGAGCTGCTTCTCACAACACTCAAAAGACTTAGATAATAGTTTAAGAAAAACTAGAAAAACTGCATATTCATTCATAAAATTCAAGCGGTGATTAACAAAGACAAACTAAATGAGCTTATATAGGCTCGACCTTGGACTCTCTAACAGTCTAAAAATGACTTAAGGAAAGAAATAAAATTGAAATAAAAGTCTTGGAAGCAAAGGCTTTGATGGTTCCATGTAATCTTCCTTTAGCTTGATTTATGCCTTCTTCCAAATAAGATGATCTTGTATCTTGATATCTTCTTGAACCTGGATGGTTTAAGGGGATAAGTGAGCTTCCTGGGAATCTTCTTGATAGCTTGGAAGGTGCTGAGGTCGTGCATAAACTCAGGGAAAAAGAGCTGTTGGAGTTTGAATGCAAGAATCTCCAAATAAGGCAGCTTGGTGTAATGGGGATCCTCCTGATCCTATGATGGCTGGTGCATGGTATGAACTTGTAGAAATCCTCTTGAATGACTATAATGTCTTCTGGAAGTCTTGGACTGATCTTATTGTCTTCTGGTCGGAATTGGTTTGGTTGGAAATGATCAAACCGAAAGATTGTCCAATCTTTCCATAAATAGCTTCGGTTTGATTTAAGTGATCTTCCTTGAACCAACTGATCTCATGGGTTCTGGTGTAGCTAAGGACTTCTTGAATACCTCCTGATTGGTTGAAATGATCTCCTGGACGCCAATGTCTGGTTTGAAGCTGATTGAACCGGTTAGCTTCCAATTGAGGCAAGTGTAGAACTGGTTTGACCGGTTCTGGCAAATTGGGCATAACTTCATAATTCCGTGGCCATTTCTCCTGATATTGGGCTCCCTGGAAAGATGAGAGACTCCTCTTGAATCCTATGATTGGCTTTGGTTCAGGCCGCTTCTTCATTGGGCTTGAATCTCCTTCAAAAGTCGGGTACTCGCAGATGGATGGGCTGGGAACCTCCGATTTGTAAAATTCATAACTCCTTGGTACAGTAAGCTTTTCTGGATATTCCAATTGGGCTGGACTCCGTATTGAGTGTAGAATCCATTAAAATTTGTTTCACTCCAAAACTCCTTTTGGTTGTCGAGATATATGCCGTGGACTGGACCTATGTCGCTGGTACCTCCAAAGTGGCCGGTTTGGACTGCTTGGTTGACCTCTGGTTCAACCACTGGTTTGATGACCACATCATCCCCTCCCCCTTGTGAAGGTTTTGACCTCAAAACTGGATAACCTGATACACCACAATAGAGCAAGTCAGGTTTCATTCTCTTTTGGGAGTTTAGAACCTTACCTTGATACAATTTTGGTTTAGTAATGGGTTGTGCATCTGGTGGCTGTTCTTTAAAAAGATGGGAAATGATCACGCCTCTGGCCTGGATAGTATCATTTCTTCTCTTCTGGAGTTGATGGTACTTCACACTAGTGGTAACCTCATGGTTGATCATCTTTGTGACTGATTCTCCAAGTAATAAAAGATTATCCGGTGGGATCTCTTTGAAGCTTTCTTCTTTGTAACCTGAAAAATTCTCAACATTCTGGACAAAGACAAAGTGAATTATATCTGATACTGAAGTTTCATAAACAGAATGTGATATGGTCGAATTTACCATAGGTGCATCAGCATGATGATGAATTAAATTCTTCTTTGGACAGCTTTGGATTGATGGCTGCCTTTCTTGCACCCTTTTATCTTGTTTGGTGTGATCTTCTTCTTGTCTTGTATCTGAAAAACAATTTCTTGGCAAAGACAAATGCATTATATCTGTGGTTGAAGATTTAAAAACAGAATATTTAAAATTCATACTTACTTTGATTGCATCAAAAAGTTGAAGTATGATTTTCTCTTTGTTGCCAGCTTCTCTTTCATTCTGTTTTGCACATGTAATGCTGATGGTGTGCCTTTCTAGGGACGTGGGATCTCTTCCTCTAGACTCTCTTTCTTTTGTTATTCCTGGATCAAAATTCCTTGGCAAAAACAAGTGCATTATACCAGAATTTTGAACCAATAAATCAGATTGAATAAAACTATCACTTTTTATAGATAAATCTGTTTTCTTTTCTAGTGATGTTTGTATCAATGCTTGCTTAGTGGGGCAAGTCACAGCAAAGTGTCCTATTTTATGACATCTATAACATGTCTGATCTTTTAAATTTTTAAAGTTAGAAGACTTACCTTGGGTTGATGCCTCTTCTTTCTTTTGGTTTGGAATCTCCATTTTTCTTGGAAATAAATCATGGACAACTCTTGATTCCAACAAGGGTGTGGGGGTCATGTCTTTCTGGAACTCAAGACCTGTCTTAATATCCTTGGACAAAGACAAGTGACTCATACCAGTAGGAGATGATATATAAACCAATTTATCAAGTATAGGACTTACCATAGCCTTTGCTTGAATTACTGGTTTGTTAAGCTCTTCTTTGGGTCTGATCAAAGTGTTTTGGCTGACACTTCTACTCTCTATGGCCTTTGGGATGTCACTTTTCTGGTCTAGGCATTGGACAATGGCGTGCCCCTGGTTTGGTTGCAAGTTGGCTTGTTGAGACCAGCCTCTCTTACTCTCTTGTGCAACAACTTTTCTAGCTTCTTTGGAACCATGAGTTGGATACCTCCTTGGATAAAGTTCCTTAATTTCAGAACTTGTAAACTCTGGTGCAAACTCATGTCTCATGGCTTCCTTAAGAGCTCTCCACGTTTTGATAGTTGGCTCCTTGTAAAACCTCCTATCATCTTCTTCTTGTACCCACCATTTAAAGGCTTCTTCTCTAAGTAGATCAGTGGCATAAGCTAGCCTCTCTTCCTTCATGATGTTGTTGTAATGAAACCATTCATCAAGGTTTCTCTCCCATCTAAGATAACCTCTTTTTCCTGAAAATTTAAAGAGTTCAATTTTATCAGAAAGAGAGTTATATTCAAACCGAGAATTAACAACATGATGGTTGTGGGTTTTAGAAATAGGATTTTTATTGATCCTTGAAGGATCTGGTGGCTTAGGCTCGACATAGACAGCCTCTGGTGCATCTCCAAATCTTCTTTCTCCTGGCTGTGGACGTTGGCCTTGTGGCTTTCTTCTTTTCCTCAACTGAGCAATCTGTTCAACCTCTTGCAAAGCTGTCAAATGTTGGCTCTTCTTGGCCATCTGACTTTGTCCGTGTGTTCCTCCTACCATGGCTTCCTGAAAACACTCTCAAAGATCAAGTGAAGAATAGGGAAGTTCTGGTTTAGCAAAATAACAATGCAGCAATGCAAACTAATTTAAACAAAACCGATAAATATGCAAATATGAACCGAAATGAAATCAACTATGCAAAAATTATTTTTCTTTTGGTTTTCTAGATGCAATTCTCGAAATAAAACAGATATGGAATGCTAATAACACAATGAAAGAAAAAAAAATATGGAGATAGAAACTAACAATGTTTTTTTTTAATTTTCTTTGATATGCAAACAATTAAAATGCAGATTTTTTTTTTTTTGAAATGAATGCACAAAAATTTAAAAATGGCAAATGGAGCTGGGCAATGAATGCAAACACAATATGAGATTTCTTTTCAAAATTTTCGTGAATCAAATGCAAGAAACTTCTTCTCTTTTATTTTTTTTTTTCTTTTCTTAAGAACAAAACAATGCAAAAACTGTTTTTTTTTTTATTTAAGATGAAAACAAATGCAAGCAAATAAGATATGATGCAAGGATAGATATCACCTTAGTCAGGAGCTTGAGCTCTGATACCAAAATGTTGTGGGCACAGGGTCAGGCCTTCCGGAAATATGGAACTGAGGTTTAGTCCAATAGTTCGGATTGGTACCTGAAACAAAGAGTGAACCTTTTTATGAGTTTTATAAGTTTATGATGCAAACAGAAGCAAATATGAATATGAATCAGAATGATAATAAGAATAAAAGCAAATAGAAAAGGGATAGATTGATGGAGATGGGATCTTTGTTGCTGGACTGAAGTCACTCTCAACAAGATCAATGGATGGAAGATGGATAGATATGGGATTTGCTTGCTGGACTGAAGTCTCTCTCAAGGCAAATCAGTAGATGGAAATGATGGGGGGATTGAGGACGCCACAAAGCTCTGTGTAAGGATGCTTTGATAAGTCAGGTTGCTCAAGAGCTGCTTCTCACAACACTCAAAAGACTTAGATAATAGTTTTAAGAAAAACTAGAAAAACTGCATATTCATTCATAAAATTCAAGCGGTGAAACAAAGACAAACTAAATGAGCTTATATAGGCTCGACCTTGGGACTCTCTAACAGTCTAAAAATGACTTAAGGAAAGAAATAAAATTGAAATAAAAGTCTTGGAAGCAAAGGCTTTGATGGTTCCATGTAATCTCCTTTAGCTTGATTTATGCCTTCTTCCAAATAAGATGATCTTGTATCTTGATATCTTCTTGAACCTGGATGGTTTAAGGGATAAGTGAGCTTCCTGGGAATCTTCTTGATAGCTTGGAAGGTGCTGAGGTCGTGCATAAACTCAGGAAAAAGAGCTGTTGGAGTTTGAATGCAAGAATCTCCAAATAAGGCAGCTTGGTGTTAATGGGGATCCTCCTGATCCTATGATGGCTGGTGCATGGTATGAACTTGTAGAAATCCTCTTGAATGACTATAATGTCTTCTGGAAGTCTTGGACTGATCTTATTGTCTTCTGGTCGGAATTGGTTTGGTTGGAAATGATCAAACCGAAAGATTGTCCAATCTTCCATAAATAGCTTCGGTTTGATTTAAGTGAGTCTTCCTTGAACCAACTGATCTCATGGGTTCTGGTGTAGCTAAGGACTTCTTGAATACCTCCTGATTGGTTGAAATGATCTCCTGGACGCCAATGTCTGGTTTGAAGCTGATTGAACCGGTTAGCTTCCAATTGAGGCAAGTGTAGAACTGGTTTGACCGGTTCTGGAAAATTGGGCATAACTTCAAATTCCGTGGCCATTTCTCCTGATATTGGCTCCCTGGAAAGATGAGAGACTCCTCTTGAATCCTATGATTGGCTTTGGTTCAGGCCGCTTCTTCATTGGGCTTGAATCTCCTTCAAAAGTCGGGTACTCGCAGATGGATGGGCTGGGGAACCTCCGATTTGTAAAATTCATAACTCCTTGGTCCAGTAAGCTTTTCTGGATATTCCAATTGGGCTGGACTCCGTATTGAGTGTAGAATCCATTAAAATTTGTTTCACTCCAAAACTCCTTTTGGTTGTCGAGATATATGCCGTGGACTGGACCTATGTCGCTGGTACCTTCCAAAGTGGCCGGTTTGGACTGCTTGGTTGACCTCTGGTTCAACCACTGGTTTGATGACCACATCAGGAATACCCAATAAACATAGCCTTCACACTCCTAGCTTCAAGTTTGTTTCTCATCTCTCCGGGCACCATCACATAACAAAGGCAACCAAACACTCTCATATGCTCCAAAGAGGGTTGTACTTGTTCATATACCTCAAAAGGAGCTTTCCCTTGCAGCACCAAAGTAGGGGTTCGGTTGATCAAGTAACAAGCAGTAGTCACAGCATCACTCCAGAACCTCTTAGGAACTCTAGACTGAAGCATCATGTTCTTGCTACCTCCATGAGATTGTCTATTCTTCCTCTCAGCAACTCCATTTTGCTGTGGAGTGTAGGACCAACTCGTTTGATGCAAGATCCCATGCTGTGCTAGATGTTGCTTGAATGCATTGCTAGTGTACTCTCCTCCATTATCAGACCTGAAAATCTTTATCTTGGCATGATATTGTTTAGTTACATAAGCTTGAAATTTTTTAAATGCATCAAGAACCCTATCTTTGGTTGGAATGAGTGTTAGCCAGGTGTATTTGGATTTTTCATCAATGAAAGTGACATAATACCTATAATTATCTCTAGACAAGCAAGGAGAGGTCCAAACATCAGAGTGAATAAGATCAAAGCAGTTCTCATAAACAAGAAGAGTTTGAAAACACAGTTTTAACAATGCTTGCCCAAAATACAAGCTTCACAATCATTATTCTCAAAAGAAACACCTGGAAACATCAGTTAAAAGCCTTATTATGAGGGTGTCCTAGTCTAGAATGCCACAATGCATTTTTACTCAACTAGAAGTGGGAAAAGAGGTAACGAGCAGCTAAATTTGGAAACAGGAGCAAGATCTTCAAGCAAATACAAATCACCCTGGTCACTCCTTTTCCAATCAACTTGCTGCTTTTAATATCCTGAAACTTCACATCATCAGGGCTAAAGATCACATTGCATTGTAAATCAGTAGCACATCTCTTGACAGATAATAAATTGAAGTGAAATCAGGCATATAAAGAGCTTTAGACCTTATTCAAACAGCTTGAGACTTCCTATTCCTTTAATAGGAAATCCTAATCACCATTTGCTATCATCACATGACCACTATATGGGAGAATGTCCTTGATCAACTTAGTATCACTAAATCA
>NW_026615724.1:0-41414 GCF_000801105.2 Raphanus sativus
GATCTCTAGGGCACGGCTGAAGCAATCGACAGCTTCGGCGAAATCCATCTCTTTTAAAAACACAGAGCCTTTCTCAGCGAGTTCATCGGCGAACTCGAGCGTCTTCTCACGCTCCTCTTCGGATAATACGGCATCTGTCACAGCGCTCTCCGCCGCGTTGTTGTTGCAAGTCGATTCAGTGCCTCCTTGAACAATAGATTCGACGGTGGCTTCGATCGAGGCTTGGTTAGGTTCTAGGGTTTGCGCGACTTCCGTCACCGAAGCTTCAGATGCTGATGCTGCTGCTGCTTCGTCAACCATAGCTCAAGCTTGGGGATTTGGATCTCTGAGTGAATTTGAAAATGGGAGAAGAAGAAGAAAGAAAGAAAGGAAAGTAAAGTAACGCGAAATTGTGAATTTGTAACCCTAAACCCACTCTTCGTCTCTTTATTTTGGCGGACTTGGAGCAAAATATTGATTCAATGTCATCATCGAGGTTTTGTAAAATATGACCCCAGAGAGAATGTGGATGTTGATGAGGGTGAAGATGTGGCCCAACTTAAGGCCCATAGGTCCAAAGAAAGTAGTTTTCTGAGTGAGAGAGTCCACACTATATTCAATAGCATATAGCACCTCATAATAATCAGATGGCTAAACCGGTTAAGACATTAAAACTGGATGGAACGAATTAAAATTTTAAAACTACCAAATTAGAAAACCAACAAATCTTTATTCTATAAATAATCTACTTAGCATGGATTCTTCATTTCTCTGATTTGTAAAATCGTATTTTTAGAAGCAGTTTTATTATTATTGTGCAGCTTACTAATCAGAAGCCAGAATCACCAAAATTTAGAACATTGGCTGAAAGGGAAATGTATATAATAATTTGGAACTAAAATTTTTTGGAATTTAAACAAAAAACAAGTACTGATGACAAATTATGTCGGAAGATACAATATCTACCCTGTGGGATTATATAATGCATAATAGTAATGATAAGGTGTAAGAAGGTGTTCCCTTCCACCAAACATGCAAATCTCGTGGATTTAAACTACATAATAATGATTCAAATCAACGAGTCAATTTTTCTAGATATTACATATCAATAATTCAATAAAGAAAATCTCAAATTATTATTCTAGCATGATTTTATGCAGTAAAAGATGCTTTTTCATTAATATTCTCAAATTAGGTAGGTTGGAGAAAACGATGCATTACAACAGACAAAGGTTGTGATTGTCTTCATCCTCTGTTTTTCAAAGGTAATTAGCAAACAGATTAATAGATTTACTTTCACACGACTTAGACTAATTAAAAAACAAAAAGTTTGTGATTTATCAGTTTCCTCCTATGAAGTATTATGATTGGTATAGTATTATAATTTTTGATGCATCATCACTATGCATAGTATTATGATTGATCTTTCAGAGCTCAAGATTCAACACTTGTCTCTTCTTATCTGACTCACTTTTCCAGCTACGCCCATCAGATTTCTCTTCCTCCTCCTCATCCTCTGAGCTATGACCACCGCCATTATTACTGAACAACTCTCTACCAACAAGCGGGCTTTGTGGAGAATCCGACCTCGACAAACTTATCAAGCTCTGTGTTTCCCTACCTAACAAACCAGGCTGGTCCAAGGATAGCAAAGTCTTTCCCGGATGCTTACGGATATGCATTCTATATTTCTGCAAATATTAAATATCATTTCACAAACTGTCAAAAATCATTCGTTCATACATCAAATGTTTCAAGTTTTTGTAAATAAGAAGAAGAGAACTTTTATAGTACTTACTTGTAAATGGCTCTTGACTTCATCATTGGTTAAACCATCAACTTTCATCTCATCTCTAATCTGCTTTGGTGTTGCCACTGGTCTCACATCAACAAACAATAACAATCTCAGTATTGAGATACGAAGTTGGCTCCTTTTTTGATTAAGGAACTAACCTTGTGAACCTCCAATCCTCTGGAGAGCATCAACGAACCTACGGTGAAGATCCTGTGACCATCTCCTTCTCTGCTCTTTCTTCGGAATGTGGTGATGATGACTCTGTAAAGGTCTGTTGAGTTGGTGATTCTGTTCAATTCTGCTACAGTCCCTCATCATCATGTCTGAAGGTGGAGGAGTCATGAGAGACAGAGGAACCGGAGGAGGGTTAAATGGCATAAATACCCCTCTCTGATTAAGATTGTAACATGTCTGAAATGGAGTCTGAGTCACACCTCGATCTTCTTCTCTGTTTGTCTGTAAGAAAAAAAAACAGAACATGATCAAAGGGTAATAAGATCAAATAAAAACATAAAAAGGTCTGATAATTAATTTGAATTACCGAGTTAGAGTTGGAGATCCATAACTGGGCAGAGCTCATCCAGTTCTTCTTATTATCACTTTCCGATTTTGCCCCTTGACCCACATCGAATCTCCCATTTGATGCCATCATCACTGATGAAGCCTCTTCCTTTAACCTCTCAATCGCTACACAAAGAGAAACAATTTAGTAAAAATCCAAACTTTTACATGAAAACAAAACTGAGAATCGAGAGAGAGACCTTCGTTCAATAAGAGCATGCATAGAGGGAGCTCTCGTTTAAAAACATCGATCTTTTTCCTCTCATCCTCTAATTTTCCGACATAACCATCGATCTCAGACAGTTTCGAATGATTGTCTTTGATTTTCGACACTTGGTCGAGAAATTGAGACAAGGGTTTTTCTAGAGAGTACAAGGAAATATTCAAATTAAGACTCATCCTTCGATCTGTATCTGTTTGAACCATCTAAAAACTATGAAGACAAAAGAAGCTACAGACAGACAAAGACGTTTATATAGAAGAATTGAAGAAGAGATCAGGGAAGAAGATGAAGGACGCGGAAAATTGTAACCGCTGTAAATAAAGGGAATCTCGAGGGCGTTTGCGTAAAAATGCTTTAATTAGATTTGGCTTTAAATGGAATGAAGAATCTTTTTGTGATGCCTGTACACACGCGGCGAATCGTTACACTAACTTGTATATGTATTACCTTTTCTATTTATTTATTTTGATTCTTTTCCTTTTGTTTTGCCTGATAATAAATACATCATATCCAATTTTAGGAAACTTATTACTATTTCCCAGTGCTTACCATTAAAGATTCTCATATTCCTTCCTCTCTCTTGTAGTTTCTGTTTTCTAAATTAGAAAAAGTGAGTGTGTAAGAATGGCTGGTACTATTACTATTTTATGCACAACCAATGAGGTTGTACAAATCTCACTGGATATATGTTTTACAAGAAATAACTATAAATATAGTACTTATATAATATGTTTGTAAATTGATGATTTGTTTTGAAAATTGGACTCTGAAAAGCAAAACAGGTGTCAAGATATATATACATACACATAATTGATTGTATAATATTATGGAGATTGATTTGAACTTATTTTTATATTAGTTAATATATATCTTTATTCTGAAATATAAGGAAAATTGGCACTAATGTTATAGAATATTAAGTTAAACATAATTTAAAATTTAAAGTAATAAAAATCATTATATTTATATCATAAAATTATACAAATTTTACAGATGGTTCATGGAAAAATCAGAAATCCTATTCGGGACAAGGCTGATATAGTATTCCGGAAAGTTTTGATTGTTTAATGGGAGCGAGAAATACAAAAGCGAGGTAGTCACCATTTCACTCGGAAATAGAAACTCTCATTTGGACAACTGAATGTATGAGGAATCTATGACAATTTACTGTTATTATATTTGCAACAGATTGTTCTCAGTTGGTGAATGTAATTTTGGAACCAGAAGAATGGCCAGATTTTATAAGTTATCTGGAGGACACAAAAATTTTGAAGACAAATTTTAACAGCTCATAATTCATTCATATATCATGGCCGCAAAATTAAAGACGGAAAGTGTTACACGTAGTGTAAAAAAGCAACCGTCGTTTGTTTATATAGATGTGAAGCTATCAATTTGGTTTGCAAAGTCTATATGAGTATGTTTTATACGTTGCTGACAAAAAAAAATATACAAATTTTGTCTTTTCATAAAATTTGCATATGAATTTTTCACATTTTTGAAATCTAATACACAGCTTACGTATCATGTGTATATATATTTTAAAAAATAATTGCACCATGCTATATAACGTGTACGTTGTGCACTATGCTACACAACTTATACATCATGTAGCATGCCAAGTGTCTTGACATCATGCAGTATGCAACTTACTATGTTATTTTAGTTCAAAAAAAAACTTACTATGTCACATATATATATTTTTTATAATCAGCTACGTACGTAATTTGCAAATTATAGAGATATATTCAACTATATACCAAAATCAAAAATGATAATATGAAAATTTGTAACAGAAAATTATGATTGAAAAGGAACTGAATTACTGAACATAAAATTGTGTTTGTAATATCTATATCTCAAATATGGTTTTATACTCAAACTTTGTTTTAACTTTTAATGGAACAAAATCGACAGTATCTCGTATGTGGCGTTGATACTGTCGATTTTATTAATTTAAAAACCAGTGGAGAGAAAACCAAAAACAAAAAGGTTAAAAAATCGTAGTGGTCAAAATTCGGCATAGTCTCATTTACTATACAACATCCATTTACATTCACATTAAGATACAGTTTAAAGAAATCACGTAACCATTGAATTTAGAAATTTATACTATAAACTTTTGAGTGCTTTTCATGTGTTTGGTTGCTTATCTTTTGCGTTTTGTTTGTCTAAAGTTCTTTAGCAGATTATAAGCAAGTAAACATTTCAATATGGAGACTCTTTATCTCGATCCGCCGGACATCCTAGTCTATCAGAGGAAAAAAAGGACTCCTTATTCAAAGTAGATGATTGTATATATTTTAATATATCTCGCAACTAGTCGCTGCAACACTAGCTAATTAGCAATTAGCAAAAAGGATCTTTCGTACATTCCATTGTAAAAGATCCCACGACGCAAAGCAACTTTATTCAACGCTTTTTCCTGATAGCCAAACACAAATTTCTCCCAATTTTATATAATTTAGCTTTTACAAATAATGTTTGATTCCTGTAACCAAAAATATTCCAGAATACTCCCCTATGACGCACCACAAAGGAATCTAACGGACGGACGTAGAGAAACGGCTAGTACAGCCAACTATACCACAACACATGTCCAACTAATCTAGATTTTTCACGAGAATCGTCTTTCTTTGAAGGAGGAACTGAAACGTCTCGAGTTGTGATAAGGACATCGAGAGATTGATACCGTTGATTGATTATATTCTCTCGTGTCTTCTCGTCATCACATATCCTTAACCTTTTGATTTGTTCTTCTCACCACTGCTTTTACAAAAAAGAAGTTTTGCAAAGTTCAAGCAACGATAGCTTTTGCTCTGTCTATATCTAATTTGAGGATAAGGTTCGTCGGTTTCTAGCTGCGAGAATCCACTGGTAATATATTTTTGGTGAACAATAATCCAATGATTCGACCACTAATTCTCGTTTCAATCTTCAAAGTTCGAAAATCAAATTTATAACTGTTGTCATCAATCTTTGAATATTATATATACACGGAATAATTTGATGGTGGTATACGCCCCCCCTAAGTTTCACACTTACAAATTTAATTTAAATCCAAATACATATAAGAAAACTCATTTTTGATCTTGAACTGAATCCATGCAAATCTTTTGACGTACGAAAAATTAGTTATTTTTGCCACACCTAAAGCAAGTGATTAACCACTATAATTAGATAATCCTGTACAAAACCTATAATGAATGACTTAACTACTAATCAGTGATCACCATCAACTGGTTAAGCATTGTAAATTAACAAACTTGTAGAATCGAAGAAATTACATTTTGTTAGGCTATTTTATGAAACGAATCAAAAATAAGACAAAAGAATATTTTATATGATATATGTTTTAGTGTCTTAGATATTGTTGGTAAACAATCGATACATGCGCTTTAGAAGATTCTTCCATTCTCTACAACTAAAAAGCTGAACGTTTTGAATGGTCGTAGTTTTATCATTTTAAAGATGAATAACCAATAAAGATGCTGTTTTAATTTACAAATAAAAATCAGTTACAAAAAAAAAATTACAAATAAAATAAAATAAATATGCTGTTTTCTTGTGAAATACAAGGAACAAAGAGAAAGAGTAATTCCATTTTTTTTTAACATCAGAGAAAGAAAGAGTGATAAAGTTACAAAAAAAAAGAGTGATGACAATTATTTCATAGGTAAGGTAAGTGTTTCAGAAAAAAAATATTCCATTGGTAAAATAGTAACTTGATTTGTGGTTTAAGTTTAATAATCAATCAACAAATCCGTTGTCGTCCAGCGGTTAGGATATCTGGCTTTCACCCAGGAGACCCGGGTTCGATTCCCGGCAACGGAGCTTTTTATTTTTGTAATACCTTTGATATTCTTTTAGGGTCTTAGTGAAGATGAATCAGTAGAATAAGAGAAAGGTAGGTAATATTCACGGATTGATATATTCAAGAGAAACATGTAGACAACAACACTGTCCAGAATCCTATATGAATAAGATGTTAAACTATTTACTTTTGTTCCCTGTGACTATTCTTTTGAGAACATACAATCATCAATTCAATGAATGAGTGAGTGAGTGAGATCTGTTTTCAACTTTCACCAAACCAGCAAGTGAAACACGATGAGCTCAAGGCTTGTAGTAAATGACGCTTGGTAAAGGCTGAGAGATGGAACTTGATAAGAATCAAGTGCCTAACGTCGCGAAGTTCGGTACTTGGACCTTGAAGGTCTCTGTAATGAAAGATGAAAACAAGTTCAGTTTCAGACATTTATCCAGGGAGGTCAGGTGAGTCAAATGAAGTCGTTAGAGGCATAATGCAAAAGAGAGTTTGAAACCGAAGAGAGTGTACTTACTTTCATAGAACTCAAATTTGCTCCTGAACCAGGTGTAAGACCTAAGGGGAAACAAGTAACAACAGATAACACAAGTTGAGATTACCACAAAACAAAACCTTTAATACAAACTGTACTGTATAATGACTTTGTACCTGAGACAAACTGCGAAGGCGTAGCAGGATTTGATGGAGTTTGCTCGCCAAACAAAGATCTAGGAGTTGGTGGAGCACCGAAAACTGGTGTATGTGGTGTAGCAAAGATAGAAATCGAAGGTGCTGAAGCAAGTGTGTCAGGAAACAAGCCAGCTCCTGATGTTGGAAAATTAGCTGGAGGTGTCTGTGGAGAATTTGAAACCTCTGGAGTTGCTGCTGAGTACGTAATTAACCCAGCTACTTGTGTTGAGGTTTGTGTACTTGTAGTAGTGGTAGCAGCAGGAGGTAGATGCAGAGTTGGGTGGACCCTCTTAGCAGCAGCTTCTTGTTTTGCTCTTTCCCTCCTATCAGCCTCAAGAAACGGATCATTGGATTCTCCTCTCCGTCGCTGGTCAGCAAGATACGCTCTTCTCATTGATTCAATGTATTGGTGAACATTCTCTACCTGAAACACAACAAAATTCCAAACCGATTACAAGGTGGTTTTCAACATTTGAAGGTTCATTACAACAAAGTTACCTTAGCAGCCACGTGAACAAAGAAGTCATGCACGTTAGACATGACTTTCGGAAGAGACTCCAAAACCAAAACACGTCGACTATACTTGTCAGAATCCAAAGCGAGCAACTGCTCCACCTCCTCAACCCACTGTCTGCACTCGCCTAGATACTTCTCAAACCTCACAACTGTTTGCAGCAGAAAAGCAGTAGGTTTCTTTGGGATCCCACGGTAAAAGTAAGAAACTTGAACTTCTTCTTGTTGAACTCCCTGCGCCTGAGGTTGCTGAGAATCACCACCACTGACAACAACAGCTCCTCCTCCTCCCCCACTTGGCTGTAGCATCATGAAAGAACCAACCGCAACCTCTGAATTACGAAGCAGATCTTTAACAACCAGCATAAGCTCGTGGAGAACAGCTTTCTGTCTGTCCATGGTAGTACTAATCCCACCAAGCTCCTGCAAAATTTTATAAACTTTTAATACAAGTCTAAGAGATAAACCACATAAAGAAGAAGAATAGAGAGGGATCATCCAAGAAACCTGAACAATGCGGCTTGCAACAGACTCGAAACCTTGAGTGGATATAGAAGAATCAAAAAGCCGGCTGGATTGGTCTAACCTCTGGCTTTCGGTTCTGTACTCCATTATCTTCTTCCTAAGAATATTCACACACACAAGCAATAAGATCAAATTATCAGCAACGGCAATGATCTTCAAGATTTTGGCGTTTGAACAAAGAAAAGTTGAAAGAAGAGTAATACTCAATCTCAAGGAGAAGGTTCTGAGAATCGGGATGGAGATCAGTCCATTCGGTGCTGTAACTCGCCGGAGCTTTATCGTTCGTGAACAAATACAAGAGCTGCTGCGGCTGAAACGTCGGTGGTTGTTGCTGTTGCTGCGGTTGCGGTTGAGAGAAGAAGGAAGTGCTCTGCGGTTGCTGCGAGAAGAAGGAGTTGCTCTGCGGCTGAGATACCTGTTGCGGAGTTTGAAACGGTGGTTGAGGCGTCTGCTGCGGAGTCTGAAACGGTGATTGAGGAGTCTGTTGCGGTTGCTGTGGGGTAGAGAATGGATTGAACGACGACATTGATGGAAGAACAGACGGCGGAACGAATCTAGGGTTTGTATATCGCCGGTGAGGATTTTGGAGTCAGAGAGGGAAAGATTCAAAAGCTCCTCTTTTAAACACTCGAATACGTGGAGGGAAAAGATAGTAGTTAATGACTTTATTTCATATTTTTAACAAACTTAAGGGCTCTTTTGCAAATAAGGCAATATCAATTTCTACTAGTAGAACTGAAGCAAATGAAGCTGATTTATATTATAAATCAAAACAAGGATATTTGGAATCTTTCACAGAGTTTTATTTTCTCCGTGGCTGTTTCTTGGCTGAAGAAGCACCGGTGACAAGTCGGAGAGCTTGGCTTGAGTTCGTGAGGATTGAAGAGGATCTAGGGACTTGTGCTTTGCGATTCTTCAAGAAATCTAACCCTGTTTTCAAGCATTCCGGTGGTGGAATCTCCTTGTATATAACCGTCTCAATACTGCACCCACACACAAGTTAGAGAGATTCGATGAGATCAAATCAATGAGTTGCTTATAGAGTGTGCATGTAAGACACCAAAGAGATTGTATCATTATTTACCCTGAGCTCTTTAGCTTTTTCTTTCTCGGGTGTTTGGCCTCTTCTTCTTTAGAATCCGAAACGTTTTTCTGTCTGCGAATGAGAGAAACTGCCAATTTTAAGACATATGTTTTCTAGTTGAAACTGTCTATGCACAGTGAGAAAGAGATATATTACTTCTCCCGCTCTGCAAGAAAGTCTATAATGTTTTTGGAAAGGAACCCCTTGTTTGCAAGAGCTTCAGGGTCTTCCTCATGTTCTTCTTCTTCTTCTTCTTCTTTAATATCATCGAAAGTGTCAATCTTCCGTGACTTCCTTGGCGTTATCTTCTCTGCCAAACGCCTTCGACTCTCTTTCTTCTCCAGGACAACCCTAACGCAGAGAAAAGCAATCTCATTTCAGGAATCAATAGTTACATCTTCCTCCATCAACTCCTAAACGGTTTAAACCCACCACAAGCTCCAAAAGAAGTCGCTTTGATAGTCAAAGCGGATCCCTAATGTCTCTAGCATAACACTAGACATTTAGATAGCTGAGCTAGAGTGAGAGAGGGAAGGTGGTGAGAATACAAACCTAGCCTTATTCTCTCTATGTATCTTCCTCAAGGCTGCATCTTCCAACTTTGCCTGACAGAAAAAGAAAGAAAGCAAAACCCATTAGACGCTTAAGTTAATGCAATTTCGAGTTTACTGTTTTCAGCTTAAATCCACATACAGATGGAAACATATACCTGTTTCCTGTGTGAATTCCTCGGGTGCACCGTCGGAGTCTGAATCAGAGTTGTGGTCTTTGTTATCCGACATCTGATTATTATCTTCTTCTTCTTCTTCAACGTCAGACGACACACACTAGGGTTTAACGGCCCTGCAGTTTCTCAAAACAGACGATTTCTATTCTGAGAGTTTTGTTGTTTTTCTCCTTTTTATTGTGTATTGCTTTTGGGCTCTTGTTACAGCCTTTTTTGTAAGCCCATTCATCTATAAATTCTAATTATCATCTTTGTTTCGTCGTATATCAAAAGCTGGAATAGCTCAGTTGGTTAGAGCGTGTGGCTGTTAACCACAAGGTCGGAGGTTCGACCCCTCCTTCTAGCGTGTTCTTTTTGTTTTCATTTTATACTACCCAGCACTGTTGGGATTCACATCTCGTAGAATTCTCACCAAGACACATTAATCCACTATGAAATTAATCCACTATGAAATCACGAGAGATTTCTTGTTTGTTAGTCACTCGCATGTTTTTTTTTTGAATAGTGTCATACTACTGTCATCCTAAACAATGAAGTATTGTGAGAATGTTAATAGCTTTCACACGAAAGAAGTTGAGAGGCAAGAAAAAAAGGGTTTATGCTATCAAGCTGACCCAAAACACACATGGTATGAGACAGTAGTATGCTGACCAAAAAAATGGCAAGAGACAAGAAAAAACAAATGAGACAAAATCTACTCTAAAAAATGTAAAGACAAATAAATGGTGTACACATATAATAACATTGTAGATAAAACAAATGAGAACAGAGAGAAAGTTCATCGTTTTTTTAGAGATCCGGCCGACGGAGTGGGCTCCGTCAGCCACCATCGTCGGTCCGGCCTTATCTGTTCGGCTTCCTAACCGTTTGCTTTTCGATTCTGTATAGTCTCTCTTGTCTCCGTCGCTGCGTCTCCTTCTAGATGGGCGGTCGGTTTTGTTCGCCGCCGTGGCTTCTCTTCTATAGAGTTGAACGGTCGGCTCTAGGTGGTGATTAAAGCGGAGGCTCTGTTTTGCTCCGGTTTTCGTTTTTTTGGTGTCTAGGGTTTGGCTTTGGTTTTCAGATCTGGATGAGATATCGCAGGTTGATTGATGCTTTCAAGGGGCTGAAGCGTTGATGATGAAGGTGGTGATGGCGACGACTCGGGATGAGATCTAGGGCGAGGTCCGATGATGCTCTCCTAAGGTTTGAGTCGAAGCGTTAATGGGAGGTGAGGTGCGTTCCTTCTCCCTTGTGGCTGGAAGCAAGGTCTAGTGGTTTGCTCCGGGGATGGTGACGACTGGTGGACTTCGATCGTACCGTCCGGAGATGTTCCGACGCGGCGACGGTTTGGATCCGGTTCGCGACACGTGTCTCCTTTCCGTCAGGATGGCTACACGTGGGTGACCTATCCTCAGACGTTGGGCCGAGTTGAAGATCGGTTTGTCTTGGTTAATTGGACTCTAGGCCCAGTTTGGTTTTGTGGCTCGGTTTGCCCAGTTGTTGTAGTGGGCTTTTGTTTGTTTTGTTTCGTTTGTAGGGCTTCGGCCCATTTCTTTATTGGCTTTGGCTTTTTATAATATTACGACGGAAAAAAAAAAAAGATAAAACAAATGAGACAAAGTCTAGTCTAAAAACAAATAAATGCTGTACACATTGTAGATAAAATCAATTGAATAAATTGCTATCTCTCTATTGTTTATTGTAAAGAGCACAAACATATGACTATATATATCCTCTCAGGTCTCAGCCAACCAATAACAATTTTTAACTTTTGCTCTACTTTACACTCCCCAACCCAATTCTATACAGTGTTCAACATTGTTGAAACCTTGGTTCCATCACAAATCACCAAACCTTTTCTCATTGATGCAATAGCAACCTGAAACTGAAGTCATATGGTACTACTTGAACCAACTCCATGAGTGACTCTTTGTTCTTTCTCTCCATACACTTAAGAGCTTCTTCTCTGAGTTTACCACGCAACTGAAGGCAAACCCAATCTAGCAACGATTCAACATCCTTTGCAAAATCTAGCATATACCAGTCTAATACCTTTGGAATCATTAGTTTGTTCTTCTTTGAGATCCCAACAGATGCTTGAAGATAATCTCTCTTTGCAGCTTCTAGCTCTTCCTCTACATTAGCTGCTGTATAAACCCTTACCTAAATAACAAAAGTTGGTGTGTGAAACTACTACTAGAAAGTTCTCCAAATTTGAATCTGTATGATTCTTAAGCACAACTTACAGCAGGAGAGGACCAGCTTCCACAGGCCAGAGCAAAAGTGACCAAAGGCTCTGACCATTCCAATCCAAATGTGCTATGAGCTCTCAAATCTTCATGTGTTGCAGTTTTGGGACAAGTCTTCTTCTAGATAAAGAGAATAAGAATCAAACTTTGATTAAGCATATACAAAAATCAAAGAGAAGAAAGATAAAAAAAAACTTACAAATTTTAAGTGATATGGAAGTCTCAAGATAAAGTGTTCTATTGTGATAGCATTAAGTGAGTGTCCTCCTACAACTATTGTTGCCTGACACAACAAAGAGAAGATGAATATAATAAACAGGTCACTTACACATTGAACCACAATGGTGTCCAATTTTGTTTTAGAGTATAAACCTTTTGCATAAGGGCTACAACCATCTCAGGGGTCTCAGGGATCCCATGCTCCAAGAAAGCCTATGAAGATAAATTAAAAACAAGACATCAGCATTTTTTTCAACATCTTACACGTTCTCTCTATCTATCATACTAAGAAGTCTCACATTCATCACACATGAATTGTAGGTATTTATCCAGAACGCAAGCTTCTGCTGGTGGCTAAGACCATCTAGATTTACAATGGAAAGCTTATTAAGCAGGAACCTGAAAATAGGAACAGTTACACAAACATTGAGTTTAGAATATTTCAATCATTCTGAAAAAAGATTTTAAACGAGATACTTACTTGAGACGATGGATCAGAAATAAAGCATTGATTTTTCTCCCAAGATCAATGGAAGATGCATCAACAGAACAGAGACTCTTGTATGCACCAAGTTCTCTTGTTCTCCATTCTGAACAGTTACTATATGGATCCAACACAATGTCCTTGGACGAGCTAATCTTCAAGATAATACTCACTAGGCATTTCAGTAAATCCTCTGAAACTCTGTTTGCTGCAGTTCCACTTTGCAGCGGTTCCGAGACACTCTCCTGTGCCTTGTCTTGGTCTGCTAATCTATCATCTACCTTCTTAAGTCTCTTATCAAGTGATTCTGTATCCTTCTTGTCTTTTAAACCGTTACTAGAGGTCTGATTCTCTTTCCCTCTCACATCCACTGGCTTAACACTGCTTACATTTGGTTTAGGCGACGCTTGTTTGCCACTAACTGTCTGATCAGAGGAGAAGAGTTTCCTACTTGAGATGCTTCTGCTGAGACTAAGAGACTGTTGATGCTTTTTCTGAGGAGTGATCATAGCTTTCAACTCATGTTGTGACATGGATTTAGATCTCTGGTGTTTAGTGCTTCTAACAGGAGAATTCTCGTTGTTATTAGGACTCTCAAGGTTCCTCTTGGAAGAAATGTGAACAGCTTCTTGGTATAGACCTTGTCTGAAGCTTACAACTTGCTCTTCTAACCGAACTACTTCCTCTTCAAGAACAGCTACTTCAGCGAGAAGCTCCAGTGTCTTTATCAGATAAAAGAAACACAAATAAAATACAAAGAACAACAAGTTTGATGATATAGAATCAGCATTTGGATCTTACATGTCGAGGGAGATAAGAAGGAAGACGAGGTAAAGCTCCTAAAGGTCTAGTGAAAGCTCTCTCCAATGCTTTATGGACATTCTCCTCATGTCTCAGCTTCCTTTTTAGCTTATCAACCTAATTTATAACAAACAACTTTTTAGACTCAAATTCATCATCAAATCAAGAAAGTGGTTTCTCAAGAACTTATCATCATACATCTTGCAGCAAATCCATTTTCTTTTCTCTGTTAGCTCGGCGCCTATTAGCAAGAGACTTCCCTAAGTTAGCTAGACCTCCATTGCCTTGAGACTCCATCTTCTTCTTCTTCTTCTCTTCCTTTGTGAGTTTCAGAATACCACCAAACGTTACTCATACAGAACAAAGAAGAAGTTTGTAAAGAAACTATTGATAGTGGAAAAGTACACAATCTTCTAGATAATAATTGAGTATGGATCACTTTCACTGTGACCTGCAGTAACTTCACTAAGAATAACTATTTTATTAGAAGGAATAAAAAAAGAGGCAAATATTATGTTGTGAAATAGTCCAATTTTAGAAGCCAAGAATCTTAAAGAGATCACCAAGAAAGCAAATCAAAATTGGATTTACTAGAGTGGAAAATGGTAGAGAAAGAAGAAAGAAGAAAAAAGAAAGAATAAAAGGTACTTGAGTGGTGACATGCTTTGAAGGAGCTTTCATGGAGGAAAGAGCAGCTCGAACACTAGTGTTCATAGCTTCTCTCTCTCTCTCTATCTTCAACTTTTACTTTCTCTCCACTCTAACTGTGATATAAACCCAAGAGAGTGAGACCCCATCAGGATTATAAAAAACAAAACACAAAGACAGAAGTAAAAAGAAAGATGAGAGTTAAATGTTTAAGTATGTGGCTGTAATAAAAATATAGTAGTTACTTACTCTTTGTTTTATGAACACAGAGCGGGAAAACTTGAAGGTAAAGCGACCCGGAAGCAGAGAAATAGTTTAGTTGAAGCTTATGTTTCCAAAAGAACCACCATTTTTTATATAATCCATATAATGTATGGTTGGTGTATGTATAGGTTGACTTTGGTCATATAGTCTCGAACAGAGCAAGGAAGAAAGTCAAGAAACTACAGAATCTCTCATTGGAGGTGAAGAAGTAGTAGATAACGACTTGATATCAACCATTTATGATGTCTTTAGATTTAGAAATTGAGAAATGAAAAGTATACTTTCTAGGAGGTGAATGAAGATGTAATAAGATCTGAGTTAGTGACGAGTTCTTGAGCTAGCTGGTTGGAAATTGTGAGAGATGTGGACAACCATAAAGAAACGACTTCTTTTGTCATTTATTAATTAAAATTTGGTATTTAGTGGCTTGGTGCTTTCGTTTTCTCTCAATCTTTTCAGTTCTTTCATTTATTTCATTTCAGTAGATTTTTTTCTAAATGAATAATATAATGGTCCCAAATATAGTTAATTATTTATTTATAGTTTTATCAGTACTGACATAATTAATTAAAAACCTATTTTTGAATTTTGTTTTACATTTCTAAATCTGAAATGCATCATTTTAAAGTCAATCTCATTTGCTGATTATTTTAATTGGAGCTTATGAATAACCAATTGATTGTGGACAATAATTAACCAATTAAGTAATTGATTTGTAATAAGTTATGCAGGCTGCCTGCACTTAAATACAAGTGTGTTTTTCAGAGTTAAATTATGATACTACCTTTTAAAGAAAGCAACGATAACGTGCTTATTAATAATGATGTTAGAAGAAAATAAATAAAAAGGTAAAAACTCTAAAGGTGCTAACATGTCCCTAGTATAACCTTTTTAACATTTGATTATTTTTTCTTGATCAAACATTTGATTTTTCATTTCTCCCTTTTTCTGCTGTCAAAATGGGGGTTTCGCATCAAAAAAGGAGAGTTGTGATATTATTATTAGACCATCAATAATTTGATTATTTCAATCAACTAACAAGGCTGTTATGTAATAGTATTAATTAATGACAGGAAAATAAACAGTGGATTAGGTATAAATTATGAACGTACTTAAATGATACTTTGGCAGATTCAATCAAAGCATTAGCACGTGACAAAGCTAACTTCGCTTTATAACTTACTCATGCTTCCACTTTCAAGTGGACCAACCATTCTCTATGTATACATATAGTACATAATTCAACTTCCTTCCATGTTATCACATTCTAGTGACACAATTTTATGTTTTCATATAAAAAATGGGTGTGTATGTTTTACAGTTATCTGCTTGTCCAGCTTATCTCGTTAGTGTAACAATATGCCATTGTCAGTTCAGCTGTTATTAACCCAAAATCAATAGAAGCATGGCTCTAAAAGATCGAATGAATACTATTTTTTTAATGGGTTTAGTTAACTAGATAGCATGTACACCACAAAAGGTCGACGCATTTATTTCCCAATATGTAAATCACATCTTTCACATATAGTATTATGTCCATTTCCTTTTAAGTCGAATGTTTGAAATGTAGCTAACAGACTCATCCGAGATAAGAACAATGACAACTCACTTAGAAATTAGAATCATTACCATTACAATCATTCTTGTATTATCATAACATGCTATTTGTAGACCTAATAAATATATCAGATAACACATAATTGTTTGCCTCTGGCCTCTTCTCATCACATGTCATTAATGGATCTATGTGGTGCTGATAGTAACGTATAACCATGACGTCTCATAAAATGATCCTAACACAATAAAAAGCATAAACTTGCTCTTGAGAATTTGTAATTTCATATAAGGTAATATTCTGGTTCTATATAGCCTCTTTCCTTTCTATGTGCTGTTACCACATTTATACACATCAACTAAGCTCATATCCATTGATCGGTCCCCAGTTTTTCAATGATTAGTCAATTTTTTCTTCATTTTGATAACCATTGTGGTCCAATAAGACAAGTGAATAGTGTCCATCTAGGGCTAGCGTACGTGGTACATCGCATGTTCACTATCACTTATGAGCGCATGCATGTGAAAGTACATGTCAAAACCTTACGCCATATATACACACTTTTTTTAATATTTCTTTTATTTTTTTTGTCAACTATTTTCTTTTATTTTGTCAGTGACTCAATGTAATACACAAAACAAATAACCTTTTTATTGATCACACATATTTTGTCAAAAACTGTTTGTTTGTATTAGGATTTAGGCGGCCAAGGAATGTTTCTGTCAGTTTTTCTTTCTTCAGATAAAACAATAAGGTTACAACTAGAATATAAAATCGAGTAATTTCATCAAAATATTGTATAAAACATATGATCACAGCTTATCACTTTTTTTGAATATTGGGTGGTACAATAAAGATGTTCAAGATCTCCTAGACCCTTGCTACTTAATTTGCAAAGGTTCGGTCAAAAGAAACGAACTTTAAAGAATCAAAGATCTACTAAACTTTAGAATCTTATTCTTTTGCTTGCACCTAAAGTAATCTGTCAAATACTCATTGTTTGTGTCTGTTACTGTGAATACATAGATTCATTGTAGTTTGTGAGCAAAATAATATTTGAATATGAATATGATTTCATATACACGATTTGCTTTGTGTGTTCCCTTCCAATAAAGATCAATCTGAGACACATTGGGGAATCGAATTTTCTAACATTCGGTTAGTATCTCAGCTCCATCTTTGGTTATAAGAATGGTATGCTCGAACACCGCAGAGAGGCTTGCATCTTCTGTAACCACGGTCCAATCATCATCCCACACAACCGGTTTGATGCTTCCTACCGTAAGCGTAGGTTCTATGGTGAAGGTTTGATTCAACACCATGCGTCCAGCTTCATTGACCACAAAGCAATTCACCAAGAACAAACTTACGGAAGTAACAATCAGCATGGAAGACACGTCCAATACCGTGGCCTACAAACTGTCTAACCACTCCATATTTATGTTTATCTGCATGATCACTCTATAAAGATATGATCTTTCAATATGAAACAGATGAGAAACTCAAAAGAATAAACATATACTAATTGCTCAAAGGAAATCAGTCTCTTACTGAATGGTTTTGCCGATTTTCTTGTACTCAACTCCAGGTCCACATATTGATATTGCCCTGTCTAGAGCCTCCTTTGTCACCTACATTACATTTTCAAAGAATGTGAAACACTCATCAAACTATAACATAAACTAGACTTTTCACAGAACTGATTTGGAATGAGAACATACCTGGACTAGCTTTTCAGCTTTCTCGTCAGACATCTCCACAGAAGAAAGTTGATGAAGTATCACCGTGATAACCCTGTAGACCAACATAAGTTTAGAGTAAACACAAGAAAAGGCTCAGGACATACACACAACAAGAAGACAACTTACGTTCAAATAAACTGTGACATCAATGTTGATTATATTTCCATCCTGCAAAGGAAGACACAACATTTGTTTAGGATTCGCAAGTAAAAGACACAACATTAATGTGCCTAGCTAACGAGTAGTATGAAAACAGAGAAGAACCTAAGTCGATGCGTGGAAACACCGTGGCCTAGTGGTCAAGGTTTAAAGGTTTCTACACCCAAGTCTGGGGTTCGAATCCCAGGCGACGCAATTTCTACATCAGGAAGTCTGGGTTTCAATTCCCGGAGAAGGCAAATTATGCAGAATACTGGAAATAAGTCTTACAAGGGATCATCAGCATGGCGCAAGGAATACCCGTCAGGAATGGATCTCATAGGTCGGCTCAGGGTGATGCAGTCAGACATGAATTCTCATAAGGCAGGTAGAATGGTCAGCTGTAATATCATCTATGTAATGTTTCTAGTTGTTTCTAATAGCATAATAAACCCGACAAAAAAAAAAACCTAAGTCGATGCAAAAGAGGTGGAGAACTGGTAGAGTTGTTGCCATGAAAGGAAGAGACGATCTTGGGTTGCAGAGACTTACTAGGTTTGATGAATTTGTTGCTATCTAACCCGAAAATCAGAACAATGTAGATTTTACAACGTATATTTGCAAGACAACACAGTAGACACTATTCCTCTTTAGATGTAAGGTAATGTTAAATGTATACACATTCCCACGAAACCTTGTATACATCTCCACGAAATGACTGTAACATATAATTAGACTCAAAGTGAGAATGTTGTGGTGAACCATGTGCAACGTTATCTTATCTCTTTGATAGGTAGGGTCAAATGATTTTGTTGGCCACAAATTTCTTGTGGAAAATTGATACCTCTGTTTCCACGAATCTTTCAGTCAACGTTCTGTGTTATGTACACACATATCTTCTTTGCTAATTCTTCTACCTTCTCTAAAAATCTATGCGACCTCACATCAAGAAAACAAAACAATGGCTTCTTCTTCTTCTTTAACTCTTTTGTCTCCTCCGTTTTCTTCGCACCATGTCTTCCCAAGCTTCCACGGGGCTGATGTCCGCAAAAGCATTCTCAGCCACATCGTCAAGGAGCTCAAGAGCAAAGGAATCGATCTATTCATAGACAATGATATAGAGAGGAGTAAGCTGATCGGTACTGCGCTCGTCGAAGCTATCAGAGGATCTAGGATTGCGATTGTCTTGCTTTCGCAGAACTATGCTTCGTCGACATGGTGCTTGAACGAGCTGGTGGAGATCATCAAGTGTAGAAAAGAGTTCGGTCAAACAGTGATTTCTCTTTTTTATCAAGTGGATCCAACTCATGTAAAGAAGCAGACTGGTGATTTTGGGAAGGTCTTTAAAAAAACTTGTCAAGGAAAAACAGAGGAGGAGATCAGAAGATGGCAACATGCTTTGACGGAAGTGGCCCAACTCGCAGGCTACCATTCAACAAACTGGTTCGTCCTCTTGATTTTCACTTACTCTTTAATCCTCCTAACGCATCAACAACCTCTATACATATATAGCTTTAAAAAAACAGCCATCTTGGATCGAATAAGTATGAGCATAGCTTCAATCATATTTGATCTACAATTATTAGTATGACAATAAGTATTCATAACCCCCTTTGTTCAGGGAGACTGAAGCAGAGATGATTGAAGCTATTGCGACTGATGTTTCGAACAAGCTGAACCTTTCAGCACCTTCCAGTGATTTCGACGACTTAGTTGGGATGGAATCTCATATGACACAACTGGAACCATTGTTACAGCTAGATTCGAGCAAGGTGAGAAAAATAGGGATTTGGGGTCCGCCTGGGATTGGTAAGACTACCATTGCTAGATATTTTTTCAACCGACATGCCCGAGATTTCCAGATGAGTGTCTTTATGGGTAATATTAAAAGAAAGCATGCCGCAATGGCTTGTTCCGATGACTACAGTGTGAAGTTGAAATTACAGAAGAAGATTATGTCTAAGTTAACAAATGATAAGGATACCAAGGTTCAACATTTGGGAGTCGCCAAAGACAGGTTGAAACACAAGAAAGTTCTTGTCGTCCTTGATGATGTGGATCGGTCAGCACAAGTAGAAGCCATGGCAAACGAAACTTGGTTTGGTCCTGGGAGTCGGATTCTCGTCACCACAGAAGATCAAAAGGTTTTAAAATCAAGTGGGATTGACCATATACTCAAGGTGAATTTACCATCATATGGTCAAGCTCTTCAGATGTTCTGCATGTATGCTTTTGATCAGAAATACCCAAAGGATGGTTTTGAGAAGCTTGCTTGGGAAGTTATGCCTCTTGTAGGTAGACTTCCATTAGGGCTAAGGGTTATGGGATCCTATTTCCGGGGAATGTCGGAGCAAGAATGGACAGAGGCACTACCAAGGTTAAGGACTCACCTTGACAGAGATCGAGAAATTGAGAACATTTTAAAGTTTAGTTATGATGCCTTATGTGATGAAGATAAAAGTTTATTTCTTCATATAGCATGCTTTTTCTATGATGAACTTGGTGAAATTGAAATAGTGAAAAGCTGTCTTGCGAGTTGTTTTTTGGATGTGAGCCAAGGGCTGCACATCTTAGCTGAAAAATCTCTCATAACTATGAAAAATGGAAGTATACATATGGCAGAGTTGCTACTCCAACTAGGAAGAAAAATTGTGCGAGAAGAAAATGTTAGTGAGCCTTGGAAACGCCGGTTTTTGCATGATGCAGAGGATATTGAAGAAGTACTTAATGATGATAAAATTGTAAGTTTGAGATTGGTATTTTCACTGCAGTGCTCTCTACAAGTGTGAGATTATTTAATAACTAAACATCTCTGTGTATGTTTCATTGGATTGTTTTACAGGGTAGTAGCAATGTCAGAGGAATAAATCTTCATTGGAAAGATTACATAACATGTACAAATGAAAGAGCCTTTAAAGGATTGTCTAATCTTCAATTCTTAAGAATCAATGGCCTTGGCATCAGTCCGCAAAAAGAAGACTACATATCCCAAAGACTTCGAGTACTAATTTGGGACCGTTCCGAGATGACATGTTTTCCTTCAAATTTTAATCCAAAGTTCCTAGTCAAACTAGAGATGCCTGATAGCAAGCATGTGAAATTTTGGGAAGGGATCAAAGTAAGTACTGTACTATTCTTTTTTGGTGAACGTAAGTACTATTTTAGTTCTGAAAATAACTGCTCAAGTTAGTCTATCAAACCAATTTTCTTATGTGCTTTCTTTATCTGTCATTACAGCCGCTCAACAATCTCAAGTGGATGGATTTGAGTTATTCAGATAGATTGAAAGAGCTTCCGGATCTCTCAACTGCTGTTAATCTTCAAGAACTGAGTCTCAGAGGATGCGAAAGCCTGGTGAAACTCCCTTCTTCTATTGGAAATGCAATTAATCTCAGAAAATTGAATCTCACAGAATGCTCAGGTCTGGTGGAGATCCCTTCTTCTATTGGAAATGCCATTAATCTCAGAGAGTTGAATCTGAAGTTTTGCGAAAGTCTGGTGGAGATCCCTTCATCTATTACGACTATCACTTATCTCAAAATTAATGATCTTAATGATTGTTCAAGTTTGGTAGAGCTTCCCTTCAACATTGAAACAGTCCTTGATCCCACGAAAATTGATCTCAGTGGATGCTCAAGTTTGGTGGAACTCCCTTTCTCTATTGGGAATGCAATTGATCTCCAAGAATTGGATCTTAGTAATTGTTCAAGCCTGACGAAGCTCCCTTCCTCTATGAGAAATCTTCATAGATTGTCGGAATTAGAGTTACGTGGATGCTCAAAGTTAGAGGTTAATCTGGCCAACATCAACTTGGAGTCTATTGAAGTACTCGATCTCTCAGGTTGCTCTTCGTTGAAAAGTTATCATGAGAGTTCCACAGAAACTGGAGAGCTGGATCCATGGAGAAGGAGAATATCTCGTCTACAAAGACTTTATATATGCAGAATGAAGAAGCTGGTATCACTCCCACAGCTTCCGGATTCGCTATCGTATGTCGATGCATCCAATTGTGAGTCACTGGAGAGACTAGATTGCTCCTTTGGCAACCCAGATATTCTTCTCAACTTCAAAGATTGTTTCAAACTAAATCAAGAAGCTAAAGATCTCATCATCCAGACGCCTACTAATCAATATGCAGTCTTTCCCGCTGAAGAAGTGCCTTCATGCTTCACTTACCGATCTTCTGGGAGTTCTGTGAATGTAAAGTTGAATCGATTGCCTCTTGGCACATCAACCAAATTTAAGGCCTGTATCATATTTGGAGGTGAGGGCGAAAGGGGATATAGAGGAGCAGATGTCTGTTGTAGCATCACGTCCGGAGGGAATCCTCTAATTTCTTGCTATAAAAGAATAAAACGAGTTTATCTGAACACATCCGACTTTGCGCATCTGTACACATTCGAGGTTGAGGTTAAAACAGAGGAGGTCACTTCCACTGACCTTACTTTTGAGTTCGATCTCAGCTATGAAGACTGGAGAAGAACTTTCAAAACATTGGAGGTAAAAGAATGCGGGATACTACAACTCCCAGAGGTCTCTTTATTGAACTTCACAGATGTCGTTGGAGATTATGAACCTTCAGATATGGAGCTTGTTCGTGAAGATGATGGTGACAAGAGACTACTTATTTTCTGATTCCGACTCATTTTTTATTCCCTGATAAATTTGCATGCTTCTAAATCCTGCAATCTCTTGTATTTTAATCTTTGAGGCACTTCTTGAGTACGTAATTATTTTCTTTTTGGACAAAGAGTACGTAATTAAAACAGCAAAAAATTCTCAACCAAGAAATCAATGTAAGGAATCCAAGTTAAATTCTAACCATTCCAAAACTTTT
Organism: Raphanus sativus; assembly: GCF_000801105.2. NCBI lineage: Eukaryota > Viridiplantae > Streptophyta > Magnoliopsida > Brassicales > Brassicaceae > Raphanus > Raphanus sativus. The sequence continues at coordinate 22,825 of NW_026615724.1, forward strand.
CATTATCATCATTAAATTGTATTATCTCCATTTTCTAGAAACCAATTGCAGTTGACCAAATTTGTTTACTGATTGATATTTATTATCCTGAAAGTCCAACTTTTAATCTCTAGTGCTTTTGAACGCAGAGTAACGGTGGGGGAGCTGCTGGGTGAAACAAACGGTCATCTCACTTTAGCATTACCATACTAGCATGGATTCTTATTTTTTTACCTTACCAATGTTGCTTCTACGCCCTTTTGGGTACAATATTTTTGAACAGAAAATCAAGAAAACAAAACAACGGCTTCTTCTTTTAACTCTTTTGGCTCATTCGTCTTGTGTACCTTATAAACCCATACCTACTTTTTTTTTTTGAAACACAAACCCATACCTACTTAATTTGCAAAAGTTATGTCAGAAGAAATGAACTTCAGAGAAACAAGATCTCCTAAACTCTTATGATCTCAGTTTTTCCTTTTTGCTTGTACCTACAAATAATCTGTAAAACTCATTGTTAGTATTTGTTTGTGTGACTACAAAGATTCACTTTACTTTGTGAGCAAATGAATATTTGAATATGATTTTCATACATACCATTTGACTTTGTGTTCCATTCCAATAATGCTCAATATGGGAATCAATTTTTTTTAACAGGTGGTTAGTATCTCAGCACCATGTCTGGTTATAAGAATGGTATGCTCGAACTGTGCAGAGAGGCTTGCATCTTCTGTTACCATGGTCCATTTATCATCCCACATTACCGGTTTAATGCTTCCAATGGTAAGCATCGGTTCTATGGTGAAGGTTTGATTCAACACCATACATCCGGCTATAGTGTTCCCTGTGAAGAAGATGCAAGTTTAACCAATAATGCCACCAAAGCAAGCAATTCTATATCTGAGTTTAAGGGACTATACACTTACGGGAGTGATGAACAATTGGATCAGAATGGAAGACACGTCCAACACCGTGGTCTACATAATTTCGAACCACTCCATATTTATGCTTATCTGCACGATCACTTTTTAACAAAGATTTGATCTTTCAATATTGTATTAGATGAATAGAAAAATACTAATTGCTCAAAGGGAATCAGCCTCTTACTGAATGGTTTGGCCGATTTTCTTGTAATCAACTCCAGGTCCACATATCGATATTTCTCTGTATAGAGACTCCTTTGTCACCTACACCACATTCAATGTATAAAACACTCATCAAACTATAACATAAACCAGACTTTTCATAGAACTGACTATACCTGGACTAGGTTTTTGGCTTTCTCATCGACATCTCCACAGAAGAAAGTAGCTGAAGTATCACCGTGATAACCCTGTAACCAAAGTGCCAGCGTATTCACGAACTCTAGCAGCAAGTTTGCAAGAAGCTCTCATGCTCTCTATACCTTTCTTGTCATGAATCTGGGGTCCACTTGAGATTCCAGGGACTGTAAAAGTCTCAACGTAAAGGGGTAACGTTATATGGGCAGGGACAGGGCGACGAGGAGATACGTTTCCTGGTTTCAGAGGTTTTCTCTTGCCATCGAATCGATGACTTCATCTTCGTTTCTTTTTACACAAGCAGCAGCAACAAACATAGAAAGAAAGTTATTATTACACATTCTATTCTACACGGAGTCAACATCCATTGTAAGAAGCTAACAAAACAACTATCACGAAACCAGCAACAAAGGAAGGTAATAATATTGCGAAACAGACTGCGACCACACACATAGCTTATGCGTTTTCTATACATGGTAAGAAAGTAACAAAACAGAGTGAGTCAACATATGATATGTTGGATACCTTCTATTAAAGAGAAGATTGGTTAAATCCTGTAAAGGTTCTTGATAATCGCATCGAAACATGCCTTCTTCCTGCTAACAAGACATCATTATATCTAAGATTCTTCAGAAACTCATGCAGGAATCAAGATAGCAATATGGGAAACTGTGAAGTTGAATGAAATGCCTCATGGTTTATCAATCAAATTTAAGGTTGGCGTTATATATGCTGATGACTATGACTTATGGTTAGTAAGTGGAGAAGCCTCAATTGGTTGTCACATCACGTCCGGAAGGGATGCAATCACTTTTGAAAAAAAAATAGATGGATATTTGCCGGGGCCTCTGCACACGTTCGTGGTTGAGGTTAATACAGAGGAGTTGACTTCCACCGAGCTTGTTTTTATGTTCGATATCGCCTATTCAGAGTATTACGGCGACGGTTATAGTTTGAACGACAACATTTACAAATCATGGTGTATTATAGAATGCGGTGTAGTACAACTCCTAGAGGTCCCTTTATTGAGCTTCAGAGATGTCGTCGAAGATTTTGAATCTAAAGATATTGAGAGTTTCGAAAATGGCGATGAAGATTATAAATCTTCAGACAAAGAGAGCGGCGACAAATCTTGAAACACAAGTAAAGACTGAGAAGCATGCATCCGGATAGTGATAGCGCAAAATTCGTGAAGAAGATGATGAGGATGGTCATGATAGTCGTATATTCAAAAGAGCCTCTCTCTTTGTTAACTCTTCTTCCTCACTAGAAAGAAGATCTGAGATCTTGATCCTCTCTTCATCTTACTAGTATGGATTCTTATTAAAGAGAAAAACATTGTCTCAAAGGACACAGATTACTAAGAGTTAGAACAGTAATAAATAACAATGAAATAAAACAAACAGTGGGAAAGGAAAAGATATCTTCGTTGTAGATGAGATCGTTCTGAGTTGCTTGGCTTGCGTCTCAAGTAACACATTTTTTTGCACCTTATAAATCTTCCCATTAATGGCGCCAAAAATCTTGTGAGATACACAATCACATATATAGAAAAATTCCAATTTAGCCTAATTAGCCGTTCAAGTAGGGTTAAACAAACAAAGCTAAATGCTTAGCAACTTCTGTACATTCTGTTATACCTTCTTCCACAAGAGATTTTTTGAAAGAAAAAAAACATCTTACAAAAGAAATAAAAAACCCTAACAATATACATATATTTTTGAAGACAAACAAATGTTGCTCCTCTTAGGTCAGACCTCTTCAATGAAATCTCCTGAACTCATGGAACCGGTTCGATTCAAGCCTTGTTTCTCTAACCAATACGTTATTAGAACCTTAACCACTTGCCTGAACCGTCTTCTATACGTTGGAAGCTTAGATATGCTCCGTACCATTCCCATCATTCTACAACACAGAGAAGTAAACCATGTCATTGTTGTCTTTAGTGAGATTATTATCATCATAGAACATCCCAAATTTCAGACAAAATGTTTGAATCTTTACCTTCTGCTGATTCCTTGAATTTGAGCAGCTCTAAGGTTTTCTGGAGGTAAGTTACCACCATTGTCCCAAGCTTCCATCCTTTGTTCATGGTTACCAAAGAGAACAACTTTCTCCAAGTACCTAACTTCACTTTCTCCAAGTTTAATCACTCTGATCTGATCTTTCAACACCATAATTGGGTTAAAGAACCAGTCCAAGAACTTGTCCTGCGGTCTATTCAAATGAGTCACTTCCGAGCCATCAAGCAAAAGCATACCATGAGCACCAGCTTTAATAGATCTAAGAAGTGTATGAAGCAAGGCATAAGAAGGAAGGCCAACATTTATAACCGATGATTCGTTTCCATGTCTTCCTTTTAAAGACTCATACAGATCAGCTGGTGTTATCACTCCTTGGTCTAATAGTTCTTTGCCTTCCATCTCAAACCACCCCATCATATGCTCCCAAATCTGTTGAAAAGGTTCAAGTTATGAATATCAAAAAGTTATGTCATGCTCAAGATTGACATATACCTGAATCATCCTGACTTCTTGTATTGCTCCTCTAACCGATACAGAACGAACCAGGCTTGGTACTAGCATAGCTGGAGGTTCCACAGAACCGGAACTATTGACTCTGCTTACAGCTGAAGGGTGAACAACCACAGATACTTCACTTGAAAAGGATCCTTTTGTCATTCTATATCTTGGCCTATGTGTAGTACAGTTTCTTGGTGTTAGAAGTATGTATGCAAGCGAAAGTGAATGTAATAAAGAGTTGAAAAGAGACAATACTTTGGGAAGATAGTTCCTTCTCTAAGGTAAAGCCAATCATTTGTGTATTCATCAAACTCTCCAACTACTGCAATCACATAAGACAATCCTCTTCTAAATGACCTTTCCTGAAACACAACTACTGCTCCATACAACCCAACAAAGATGCTGGAGAAGATGGTCGTCAAGACAAATCCAATGACGATAATAGGCCATAACAGTATTGTCAAACCAGCAACTGGGATGCAAGCTATCTCAAGGAATGGTCCTTCTCGGTTAATGGCATCTTGAGCTAGTCTGTACCAGCCTTTGAACAGGAGGTAAGGGCTTTTAACAACAGCTATTGCAGTGAAAAGAGGTATATCTATAACTAGTCCTATAATCCCTACAATTATGCATCCAGGAACATGAATCAACCTGCAAGAAGAGACCACACATCAATACTCAAGAAACTGCAAAAAAAACTCTATGTTATAATCTTGAGCCTCCTTACCTCAGAGTTTGAAGCTCGTCTGAAGGAGGTGATTCTCGCAGTTCCTTTAAGTAAAATGGATAAGAGTGGTAACAAAGATCTCTAAAATCGGTAACCACGGTACAACTTCCTTTGATTGTTCCCCAAGTTCCATCCTAATAGTACATAATAAACAGAGTCAAAGTGATATGATTCTCTAAGAAAACAAACTGTGGGGAAACTTTGTTTTAAAGTACCACAAGACAGTGGAAGAACTTGTTGGATTCAGTGTCTTGTCTGAATGCTTCAAAAGCAGAGATCCATGGAGTGAAGAATCCATAGCCAACACCAACAAGAACACTAATTGCTATACTTAGACCTAACCATATCCCAAACAATGCAGGAAGTGCTACAAAGATTGCTAGTTTCAGAGGAATATCAAATCTGTTTGTCCTGAAATTTAGAGAGATAAAAACACAAGATGACTATATTCTTATGGAATAATTTGTCTTTTAAGAATTTAAGAAACAGAGTTGAATATATATGTTTTGTACTTTGCAACAGCGTAAAGAGTCCAAGTAACATGTGCAGGGAACAAACCAAGAATCACTCCAACGTTTCCTGCTATTAATGTTAATCCAGCTATTGGACCTACGATCAAACCTGCATATATAATATATACGAAAGAAATACTCAAACCTTTGTTTAAGAGCAGATCAATCATGGAAGCAGAGCAAAACAGAGCTTAAAAACAGAACAAAAACAGGTTCAAACCTTTGAGAGCACCGAGAAAGAAAGCAGAACAGAAAGCAAATATGACATAAGAAATCTTCAGACAGCTTCCGAGGTTAGTGACGACAGCCATATAGTCTCATGGAAAGAAAATCTCAGATATTCTTGGGTCAATTTTTACAAACTTATAGCTCTGGAAAAGATCAGAGAGTGAGAGACGTGTTGAACAAGTTTGCGAATGAGATGAAATTAGAAAAATACAAGAGGGATGAAGACAAGAAGAAGACTCAAACCCAAGAACCCGTTTAGAGAAATAAATAAATGTTCAGAGAAAGTTTGAATTATTTTGGAAATGACATGAAATATAGGAGTAAATTAATTAGGTGATAGCCTGATAGGAGAATTTTTTTGGAGAAAAAGGTGGACATACGTGTGTAAGTACGCTATTGGAATTTGGCAATATATGGTGCAGGTAATTACAACATAGCGTGCCCAGCAAACTATACTGATTTTGACATCCATATGCCTATATCTTATTAATATATTTTAGCAAATTTTCTAATGTTCTCCAAGTTTTGGGATTTTATATATAACCAACTGTGCATATTTACAAGAAATAATTTTTTTTTCAAAAAAATAAATAATGAAATATCATTTTGTCCGTTAAAACATTATGTAAACATCAATTTTGACATCAAACAGTATGATAGAGTTTCAGGTTTGATAATGAACAATATCAATATCATATTTTCTTCAATATATAAGCCACTACATGCTATAGTTTAAATGTAGTTTACCGTTTAGTAATTACGGTCCTCTAATTAGTGAAATACTATGTGTTATTAGTCAAAACGAGTAATTGTTGTAAAGGAAGGCTATTCGTAATTTGACAAACTTATTGTCAAAGTCAAAACTAAGGAATGTTCTACATGTATGAGCTCTTGTTATCATTGTTATACAACAAACAATTATTAGACGTATAAACTATATGACATAGTTGCTTAGTTTTGAGTTTTGACCTTCAGAAAGTAGAAAAATCGTCGCAAAATTCAAATGCAATAGGCATACTACTAAATGATCTGGAATAATTCGAACGGCAGCAAGCACATATAAATGTTGCAAAACATGTTCTAATCTGAAATATTTTGATTTGAATTCAAGCTATTTCTATTAATCTAAAATACTATCTCTCCACTTTTTCGTATGGGATAGATTTGCCACCAAAACATGAAGAATATATTCATTACTAAACGTAACTAGAACTTGAAAATTCTTATTTGACCAAATAAAAAAAAATTGAAAATTCTTCAAATGGATGTATATGAAGACCAAGTTCTTATAAAAAGACATCAACTTTATTATTTTGAAGAAAACGAAATTCTTATGTAAATTTCTAAAAACTATTTATAAATGAAAGCTGTATGGGGTACAAATTGGTGCGCACGCAATAATTCTACCAAACAAAAGCTATATAGGTCCCATATGTAAATAGCAATCCCTTTATAGAAACTAACACGTATAAAACAAATCAGACAAGAATATAAATTTGAAAGTTACATAGTAATCATGATTGAACTGCAATCACATGTCCACTATTGCTCGCTCTGTTTCTCTTTATGCCTTTATCCAAATGTTTTAGAAGAAAAAAATCTCCCAAGATGAACAAAAATGTCAAAGCGCAGCGTTGTATGCGAAAGTTAATCAACTCAAAAGCTAAAAGAGGAGCAGAGAAACAGCTTCTGTAGCTCAACACAAACTATTGATTTTTCTAGAGAAGTCATGTAACATACATATTGAAGCTTCAGAGCCATTAAACCCGCTTAGACAGTATCCTTCAGGTCGTAGGAGCCATGCGTTTGTTACAAAATCTCAGAAATCTGCGAAACAAAGGGAAAGCACATTCTAAGCCAACCATCAAAGATAAATATAAAAAAAGCAGAAAGTTCATGGAATGAATATAGTATACATTGATAGGCATCTCTGCGATGATAACGCCGCTGGTTTCTTCAAGGCTTTTGAGAGTGGTTACTTCACCTCCAACAACCATGTTTATGACAATCCCACCTTTAAAAAGCGAATGTTAAAAAAAACAGGGTTTGATGATGATGAAGAAAGGAGTTCTGTTTACGAACCTGAAGCTAAGCAAGATGTTAGACGCCTAGTATAAGTTTCCTTCTTAGTAGGAAGCTCGTAGTTGATGAGAACTCGGGAGGAAAGAGAAGATTCTCCAGATGAAAGCATGGGAAGACAAACATCGGTCACAACCACCAGATGAGATTTCTTTTCATCTTCTTCTTCTCTTGCTTCACTCTCTTCCAAACCTTCTTCTACTACTGCAGAGGAGTTAAGTTGCTGGTTCCACTTGACTGTCGCTTGTCGAAAATTCTCTAAAACCATAGCTCGGTCTCTCTCTCCCAGATCACTGTACTGTAAATACAATAGACAATGAGTGTGAACATAATCTAATGCTAAAAGTGGAAACTAAACAATGATGAATGATGAACAAGCAAGTGAGTCAACAAAGAAAGGATTGTTGTTTTCTAGGCAGATATAGCACGCTAAGAATCAAATGTCGAATCGAAGAACATTATCATGATGAAGCAAAAGCAAGTGGTTAAACAACAAACCGTATTCTCAAATCAACAAAAGAATACGAAATCAGAAACAACCTAATGACAAATTAGCTCTAATCATTTTGTATATACAACACAGAGGTTGAACGTGAACATAGTCTAGACTAGACTCTAAGAGGAAGTAAAATGTAACATAATAATTTAATGTTAATGTAACACTGATGATGATGAAGCAAGCAAGCAATTGATTCGACAACATTAGATTCCCACATATACAGAACGGAACACTAAATATAATACGAAATCGAAAACCTGAAACAATCAAAAAGTTGAGAAAAAGGAGAAGAAGAGAGAGGAGTAGTACCAAAGCAGCAAAGGAGATGTAAGGGAGAGTGGATAAGGAAGAGGAGACGGCGTCGAGTTCGTCGCGAGAGCTGCAACAGACTACAATGGGAAGCCATGGACGACGACCTAGCACTCCTAGTAACTCCACCACTGTCTCCTGTGCGTTCGTCGAGGTCAGAATCTCAATTTTCGATTCAAATTGTTCTCTTTTAATTAATGAAAGATTTGAAAAAATAATACCATTTTGAATTGGGGACGGTCCACGGCTAGGTAGAAATGCAATTGTTGTTGACTGCCAAATGAATAATTAGTACACAAAAAAAAAGAGGGTTTCTGAAATTCATAAACCTCAAAAAACAAAGTGGAAAGGATAAAGGTGAACCTGGAACGAGAAGGAGACTGAAAAGCTGTTGATGGAGCTGCTTCCATGGATTCCATAACTACTGTTACGAACACGGCGCCGCTTCGCAACCCCAGGTCACCGGCTCTAACAGAGAAGAGAAGCTCTGTTTATTTATTTTTTGGAGTCAACAACCAAAATGACGTCGTTTTGGTCGTTTCTGTTTTTTTTTGTTGGAGTCAACAATCAAAATGACGTCGTTTGGTCGTTTCATATTGTTTGTTTGTTTGTTGTTGGCGTAAAGGCAATAAAATGTCTTTTATCTCTTGTGGAAATTTGATATCTCTCAGTCTCAGTCTCAGTCAACGTTTGTGTGTTTAGTATGTACTGTACACATAGCCGCCTCTTTGTTGAATTCTTCCTCTTTATCTGAAAAAAGCTCCGAGATCTCGAGCCTCTCTTCATCATCCTGATTAATGGATTCTTATTTTTCCCTTACCAAAGTTGCTGCTGCTGCTGCAATCAGCTTCTACGCCCTTTTTGGTTCAATATTTTTCACCAGAAAATCTTCCACATCTCATCATCACGAAAACAACAAAACACTGCCTTCTTCTTCTTCAACTCTCTTGGCTCCAACGTCTCCTTCTTCTCACAATTGTAAACACCATGTCTTCCCAAGCTTCCACGGGGCAGATGTCCGCACGAACTTTCTCAGCCACGTCGTCAAGGAGCTCAAGAGCAAAGGAATCGACCTATTCATTGACAATGATATAGAGAGAAGTAAGTCCATCGGTCCTGAGCTCGTAGAAGCTATTAGAGGATCCAGGATTGCGATTGTCTTGCTCTCGAAGAACTACGCCTCTTCCACATGGTGCTTGAACGAGCTTGTTGAGATCATCAAGTGCAGAGAAGAGTTGGGGCAAACAGTGATGCCTCTTTTCTATCAAGTGGATCCAACTGATGTAAAGAAACAGACTGGTGATTTCGGTAAAGTCTTTAAGAAAACCTGTAAAAGAAAGTCAAAGGAGGAGATCCAAAGATGGAAACGTGCTTTGACGGAAGTTGCCCAAGTCGCAGGTTTCCACTCATCAAGCGGGTTCGTCCTCTTCTTGATTCCCACTAGCTCATAATCTTTCTAACACATACACTACCTCTATATCTTTGTATCTTTCAAAAAACAGCCATATGTATTGCTTTCTTTCTGTGATCTACAATTGAAGAGGGTTCGAAGGAGGCTCATTAGTCTTTCACTATTATTATTATCAGAATATCTATATAGTAAGTGCAAAAAAAAATTCGTGAATATATAACGGATTCATTGATCATTCCCTTTGTTCAGGAAGAATGAAGCAGAGATGATTGAAGATATTGCCACTGATGTTTCAAACAAGTTGAACCTTTCCGCACCATGCACTGATTTCGATGGCTTAGTTGGGATGGAATCTAAGATGACAGAAATGAGATCACTGTTACAGCTAGATTCCGATGAGGTGAGAATAGTAGGGATCTTGGGTTCGCCTGGGATTGGTAAGACAACCATTGCTAGAGCTATATTCAACCGACACTCCCAAGATTTTCAACTGAGTATCTTTATGGACAATATCAAAAGAAAGTATGCAGTACCATCTTGTTCTGATGACTACAGTGTGAAGTTGTATTTACAAGAGCAACTTATGTCTCAACTAACCAATGAGAAGAATATCAAAATTCCACATTTGGGTATTGCCAAAGACAGGTTGAAAGACAAAAAAGTTCTTGTTGTCCTTGATGATGTTGACCGATCAATACAACTAGAAGCCATGGCGAAAGAAACTAGTTGGTTTGGTCATGGGAGTCGGATTATTATCACAACACAAGATGAAACTGTTTTAAAAGCAAGTGGGATCGACCATGTACACAGGGTGAACTTACCATCAGACGATGAGGCTCTTCAAATCTTCTGCATGTATGCTTTTGGTCAAAAAGACCCAAAGGATGGTTTCAAGGAGCTTGCTTGTCAAGTTAGATATCTTATAGGTAAACTTCCACTGGGACTAAGGGTTATGGGCTCCTATTTCCGAGGGATGTCTGAGCAAGATTGGAAAGAGGAACTACCAAGGTTAAGGACACACCTTGACAGAGATGGAGAAATTGCAAGCATTTTAAAGTTTAGTTATGATGCCTTAAATGATGAAGATAAAAGTTTATTTCTTCATATAGCCTGCTTTTTCAATTCTCTGCAAATTGATATAATGGAAGACTGTCTAGCAAAATGCTTCAGTGTGAGAAAAGGGCTTCGCGTCTTATCTGAAAAATCTCTCATACATACTGAAAATGGAAGGATATATATGGCTAAGTTGCTAGTCCAACTAGGAAGACAAATTGTGCAAAAAGAATCCGGAAAACGCCAGTTTTTGAATAACACAAGCGATATTGGTGAAGTACTTAGTGATGAAGAAGCGGTAAGTTTTGAGATTTGTATTTTCATTGCAGTGCTCTCTACATTGTGAGATCATTTGATAGCTAACCACCCTCTATTTATGTTTTATTGGGTTTTGCAGGGTAGTAACAGTGTCATAGGAATATTGCTTGAGCTGCCTGATAAGATAACATTGACAGGTGAAAGAGCCTTTGAAAGATTCTCTAATCTTCAATTCTTAAGAATCTTTGGCCTAGACGTTAATCCGCAAAGTATTAACTACATATCCCAAAAACTTAGAGTACTAATTTGGTCGCAGTTCCAGATGTCTTGTTTTCCTTCAAGTTTTAATCCAGAGTTCCTAGTCCAACTACGCATGCGGGATAGCTGTCTTAAGAAACTGTGGAAAGAAAATAAAGTAAGTAATATTTTTGTTCTGCCTAATAGGCTATCTAACCAATTTTCTTATGTGTTTTAATATCAACGTGTTGTTCTTATGTGCTTCCTTCATTTGTCTTAACAGCTGCTTAACAATCTAAAGCTGATGGATTTGAGTTTTTCATATGATTTGGAAGAGCTTCCTGATCTCTCAACTGCCACTAATCTATATGCCTTGAGTCTCAGTTATTGCTCAAGCCTGGTGGAACTCTCTTCCTCTATTGGTAATGCAATTAATCTCCAAAAGTTGGATCTCAGCGGTTGTTCAAGTCTTGTAGATCTCCCTTCCTCTATGAGAAACCTTCCTAAATTGTCAAAACTGGAATTAAAGGAATGCTCAAAGCTAGAGGTTAATCTGGCCAACATTAACTTGGAATCTCTAGAAGAACTTGATCTCTCAGAATGCTATTTGTTGAAAAGTTATTCCGCAGACATCCAAGAGCCTGATCCATGGAAAAGGAGAATATCTCGTTTAAAGTTTATTAAACTAAGTGGGATGAAGAAGCTGGTATCACTCCCACAGCTACCGGATTCGTTATCGGCACTAGATGCAGAAAATTGCGAGTCCCTAGAGAGACTAGATTGCTCCTTTTGCAGTCCAGATATTCGTCTTAACTTCACAAACTGCTTCAAACTAAATCAACAAGCAAGAGATCTCATCGTCCACACACCAACAAATAAATATGCGGTATTTCCCGCTGAAGAAGTGCCTATGTGCTTCACTGACCGATCTTCTGGGAGTTCCTTAACTGTGAATTTGAATCAATTGCCCGTTGGCAAATCAACCCGATTTAAGGCTTGCATCATAGTAGAACGAGTTTTTCCTGGTAATCTGTGCACATTCGAGGGTGAGGTTGATGAAACAGAAGATCTATTTTCTGATGATGAGGGAGAAGAGGAGTCTAGAAGATACTCGGGATCTATCTGTTGTAGCATCACGTCACGAGGGAATTCTCTCACTTATTGTAAAAAAAAACAAGTAGAAGGAGTTTTGCCAGGGCATCTGTGCACATTCGAGGTTGAGGTTGAAACAGAAGAGGTTACTTCCACCGAGCTTCTTTTTGATTTCGGGCTCCTCATTTCCGATTCCAAAACATGGACGGTAAATGAATGCGGGATACTCCAACTCCCGGAGGTCCCTTCAGATATTGATGATGGTGTCAATAGACTAGCTCTTTTGTGATTCTGTCTCATTTATGATTCCCTGATAAATGTTTACTTCTAGTCTAGTCGTGTAACTCCTCCTATTTTAGTATCTTTGGGTACTTACTTCTTGAGGAATTAGAGTTCGACCACGGAAAAATGTATTACGGAAAATTCCCCACTGCTGCCTCCCGTAGGAGTCTGGGTCCCTTCGCTCCACTATGACAGCTAAACCAAGTATGTAATAAACAGCAAAACTCTCATGTCTCAACCAAGAATCCATACAGAGTATCAAAGTTTCAAAATGTTGCCACTTCTTGGTCGATATGGAACAGAGTGCAAGTAATGTGAAAATTGAATGATTCTTATTGAGGTTACATTTATACACTAGTGGAGAGAATACAAAAGTGATTAACTCAAAAGCTAAAAGTGCAGTAGAGAGACAAGTTATGTCTCTTAAAACAACGATTGATATCTACAGAGAAGTCATATAACATATATAATTTGAAGCTTAAGAGCCATTAAACCCTGCTAAGATGGTATTCTTCCGATTGTAGGAGTCATGCTGCTAAGATGTTATAAGATCTCAGAAATCTGCAAAAAAGAAAGCACATTCTAAGCCAATCATCAAAGATAATCACACTAAGTATCATCGAATGAATCTACAATACATTGATAGGCATCTCTGCTATGATAATGCCGCTGGTTTCTTCAAGGCTTTTGAGAGTGGTTACTTCACCTCCAACAACCATGTTTATGACAATCCCACCTTTAAAGAAGAGAAAGTTTCAAATTTTAAAAAAATAGGCTTTGATGATGATGAACAGAGGAGTTTGTTTTCGAAAGAAAAGAACCTGAAGCTAAGCAAGATGTTAGACGCCTAGTATAAGTTTCTTTCTTAGTAGGAAGCTCGTAGTTGATGAGAACTCGTGAGGAAAGAGAAGACTCTCCAGATGAAAGCATGGGAAGACAAACATCGGTCACAACCACCAAATGAGATTTCTTTTCTTCTTCTTCTTCTTTTCCGGTTTGACTCTCTTCCAAACCTTCTTCTACTACTGCAGAGTTAATTTGCTGGTTCCACTTGACTGTCGCTTGTCGGAATTTCTCTAAAATCATAGCTCGTTCTCTCTCTCCTAGATCACTGTACTGTACACACGCAACAGACACTGAATGTGAACATAATCTAGAGGACAGACAGTGTGAATATAATATATCCAACGTTAAAATTCAACATTAACCACGATGGATGGACAAGCATGTGAGTTAACAAGCGGCGAATTTCGTTTACAAGTACATTAAATTAAAAACAAGAGTCTTTTTGAAGCAAGAACATCACGGATACAGTGCACTAAAGAATCAAATAGGAAGAGATCAACCTAATAACAAACAAGCTCAAATCATTTCTGTATACAACAGTCTAGAGGAAAGAGAATGATAGAAGAAAGTAAGCGATTTTAACAAGAAGAGACATTTCGAATCAAAGAACATTAGCTCAACATTCACAAAGTTGAGAAAGGAGAAGAAGAGAGTAGTACCAAAGCAGCAAAGGAGATGTAAGGGAGAGTGGACAAGGAAGAGGAGACGGCGTCGAGTTCATCGCGAGAGCTGCAACAGACTACAATGGGAAGCCATGGACGACGACCTAGCACTCCTAGTAACTCCACCACTGTCTCCTGTGCGTTGTCGATTTAAGAATCTCAATTTTCGATTCAAATTGTTCTCTTTTAAATAAATGAAAAATTGAGAAATACCATTTTGAATTGGGGACGGTCCACGGCTAGTTAGAAATGCAATAATTGTTGACTGCCAAATGAAGAAGAGGACAAAAAAAAAGAGAGGGGTTTCTGAGATTCATTAACCTCAAAAAACTAAGTGGAAGGGATAAAGGTGAACCTGGAACGAGAAGGAGACTGAAAAGCTGTTGATGGAGCTTCCATGGATTCCATAACTACTGTTACGAACACGGCGCCGCTTCGCAACCCCAGGTCACCGGCTCTAACAGAGAAGAGAAGCTCTGTTTATTTATTTTTTGGAGTCAACAACCAAAATGACGTCGTTTTGCTCGTTTCTGTTTTTTTTTGTTGGAGTCAACAATCAAAATGACGTCGTTTGGTCGTTTCATATTTTTTGTTTGTTTGTTTTTGGCGTAAAGGCAATAAAATGTCTTTTATCTCTTGTGGAAAATGGATATCTCTCAGTCTCAGTCAACGTTTGTGTGTTTAGTATGTACTGTACACACATAGCCGCCTCTTTGTTGAATTCTTCCTCTTTATCTGAAAAAGCTCCGAGATCTTGAGCCTCTCTTCATCATCCTGATTAATGGATTCTTATTTTTCCCTTACCAATCTTGCTGCTGCTGCAATCAGCTTCTACGCCCTTTTTGGTTCAATATTTTTCACCAGAAAATCTTCCACATCTCATCATCACGAAAACAACAAAACACTGCCTTCTTCTTCTTCAACTCTCTTGGCTCCAACGTCTCCTTCTTCTCACAATTGTAAACACCATGTCTTCCCAAGCTTCCACGGGGCAGATGTCCGCACGAACTTTCTCAGCCACGTCGTCAAGGAGCTCAAGAACAAAGGAATCGACCTATTCATTGACAATGATATCGAGAGAAGCAAGTCCATCGGTCCTGAGCTCATAGAAGCTATTAAAGGATCCAGGATTGCTATTGTCTTGCTATCGAAGAACTACGCTTCGTCCACATGGTGCTTAAACGAGCTGGTGGAGATCATCAAGTGCAGAGAAGAGTTGGGGCAAACAGTGGATCCAACTGATGTAAAGAAGCAGACTGGTGATTTTGGGAAAGTCTTTAAAAAAACTTGTAAAGGAAAAACAGAGGAGGAGATCCAAAGATGGAAACGTGCTTTGACGGAAGTGGCTCAAATCGCAGGTTACCATTCATCAAGCGGGTTCGTCCTCTTCTTGATTCCTACTAGCTCATAACACATCAACGTCTTTGTAGCTTTTTAAAGAACAGCCATCCTGGAAACAATAACTGTTTGCTTATTTGTATGAGAATATCTAATTAGTATGTGCAATATCTAATCTGCTTTGTTCAGGAAGAATGAAGCAGAGATGATTGAAGATATTGCCACTGATGTTTCCAACAAGTTGAACCTTTCCGCACCATGCACTGATTTCGACGGCTTAGTTGGGATGGAATCTAAGATGACAAAAATGAGATCACTGTTACAGCTAGATTCCGATGAGGTGAGAATAGTAGGGATCTTGGGTCCGTCTGGGATTGGTAAGACCACCATCGCTAGATCTCTATTCAACCGTCATTCCCAAGATTTCCAACTGAGCGTCTTTATAGATAATATCAAAAGAAACTATGCCGTACCAACTTGCTCTGATGACTACAGTGTGAAGTTGAATTTGCAAAAACATTTTATGTCTCAACTAACCAATGAGACAGATATCAAGAATTTTTCACATTTGGGAGTCGTCAAGGACAGGCTGAAAGACAAGAAAGTTCTTGTGGTTCTTGATGATGTCGATCGGTCAGTACAACTAGAAGCCATGGCGAAAGAGACTAGTTGGTTTGGTCCTGGGAGTCGGATCATAATCACAACACAAGATCGAAAGGTTTTAAAAGCAAGTGGGATCGAGCATATACACAAGGTGGATTTACCATCACATGATGAAGCTCTTCAAATGTTCTGCATGTACGCTTTCGATCAGAAATACCCAAAGGATGGTTTCGAGGAGCTTGCTTGGAAAGTTAGGGATCTTGTAGGTAGACTTCCGTTGGGGTTAAAGGTTATGGGCTCCTATTTTCGGGGAATGTCCGAGCAGGACTGGATAGAGGCACTACCAAGGTTAAGGACTCACCTTGACCGAGATAGAGAAATTTCGAGCATTTTAAAGTTTAGCTATGATGCTTTACATGATGAAGATAAAAGTTTATTTCTTCATATAGCCTGCTTCTTCAATAATGAACCAGTTGATATAGTGGATGGCTGTCTAGCAAAATGTTTCTTGGATGTGATGCAAGGGATTCGTGTTTTAGTCGAAAAATCACTCATATCTATTGAAGAAGAAAGGATAGAGATGTCTAAGTTGCTAGTCCAACTAGGAAGACAAATTGTGCAAAATGAATTTGTAAGTGAACCTGGAAAACGCCGGTTTTTGAATGATGCAAGCGATATTGGTGAAGTACTTAACGATGATGATAACGCTGTAAGTTTTTATATTGGTATTTTTCATTGCAGTGCTCTCTTCAATAAGTAACCATCCTCTGTTTGTGTTTCATTGGGTTGCTTTTACAGGGTAAGAGCAGTGTCATAGGAATAAATCTTGATGAGGGTGATGAAATAACATGGACAAGTGAAAGGGCCTTTGAAAGATTGTCTGATCTTCAATTCTTAAGAATCCTTGGCAAATGTGTTAATCCCCAATCTATGAACTACTTATCGCACAAACTTAGGGTACTAATTTGGCGGGACTTCAAGATGACATGTTTTCCTTCGAGTTTTAATCCAAAGTTCCTCGTCAAACTTGAGATGCATTCTAGCAAGCTTGTGAAATTTTGGGAAGGGATTAAAGTAAGTTAATATTTTATCTTTTTTTTTGTAAATATAACTTAGGTTGTCTTTTATTTTTAATACTAATGGATGTGTGGGCTTCTTTTGTATGTCACTGCAGATGCTCAACAATCTCAAGTGGATGGATTTGAGTGATTCAAGAAAGTTGGAAGAGCTCCCTGATCTCTCAACAGCCACTAATCTACATGACTTGAACCTCTCGGACTGCGCAAGGCTGGTGGAACTTCCTTCTTCTGTCGGAAGTGCAGTGAATCTCCACCAACTGAATTTTCACAATTGCATGAATCTGGTGAAACTCCCTTCCTCTATTGGAAATGCAGTTAATCTCCGAAACTTGAATCTCGAGTATTGTTCAAGACTTGTGGAGCTCCCTTCCTCTATTTGGAACCTCGTTAATCTTAAACTACTGAATCTAGCTTATTGCTCAAGTCTGGTGGAGCTCCCTTCCTGTATCGACCGCTCAGATGTATTGCAAAGTGATCATCATGAGAGTTCAACAGACATTCAAGAGCTAGTAGATCCATGGATAGGGAGAATATCTCATCTAAGTACTCTTCTACTAAGGGGAATGAAGAATCTGGTATCACTCCCACCGCTTCCGGAATCGGTATTGGACCTATATGCAGAAGAGTGCGAGTCCCTGGAGAGACTAGATTGCTCCTTTCGCAATCCAGATATTAGTCTCTTCTTCATCAACTGCTACAAACTAAATCAAGAAGCCAGAGATCTCATCATCCGAAGTGGTAAATTTTCAGTGTTTCCCGCTGAAGAAGTCCCTCCGTGCTTCACTTACCGATCTTATGGGAGTTCAGTAACCGTGAAGTTGAATCAAATGCATGTCGGCAAATCAACCAAATTTAAGGTTGGGGTGATATGTGATATTGACGTAAACGAGTTTGGAGAAACGAAACAAGAAGATATCCTTTGTCGCGTCAAGTACGGAGAGAAGGCTATCACCGATTATTATAGACCAGGGAGACGAGTTTATCCGGGGCATCTGTACAAATACGAGATTGAGGTTGAAACAGAGCATGTGGCTTCTTCCACCGAGCTTGTTTTTGAGTTCGAGATTGACTATGCAAATGATTGTGGAGAAGATGTGACGTGGGAGATAAAAGAATGCGGGATACTCCAACTCTTGGACGTCCCTTTATTGAGCTTCAGAGATGTCGATGAAGATATTTGAACCTACTTGAGACACTGGGGTCTGGAACAAACCTTGACACCCAAGTAAGTCAGGAAAACATCCGGAGAATGATATGGTGACAACTTAGTTTTTGT
The DNA here is from genome assembly GCF_000801105.2 of Raphanus sativus. Taxonomy (NCBI): domain Eukaryota; kingdom Viridiplantae; phylum Streptophyta; class Magnoliopsida; order Brassicales; family Brassicaceae; genus Raphanus; species Raphanus sativus. The sequence goes on from NW_026615724.1 coordinate 41,097, forward strand.
ATTTTAATATCTTGACAATGTAATAAACAGCAAAAACTCTCTACCAATAACCGAAACAGAGCATCAAAGTTTCAAACTAGTCAATGACAGACAGAAAGGAAGCATTAGTATCACATTAGAAAGATGGGAGATAAAAGAATGTGGGATGCTCCAGCTCCTGGACGTCCCTTTATACTGATAAACTGTAACATCCCGAGTTGTGATATGTGAAAAGGCTTAAGAGAATTGATTTGACTACCTATATCACCAAAGTTGACTTACCTTTTCCGGAGCACATCCTGAAAGAACTCCAGAGTTAAGCGTGCTTGAGTTGGAGTA